>NC_056058.1:71072338-71375368 GCF_016772045.2 Ovis aries
TAGTGATATTGCACACCTTTTCATATACTTATTGGCTATTTGCATGTCTTTTTTGGAAAAATGTCCATTCAGGTCCTCTGCCAATTTCTATTTGGATTTTTAACTTGTTGCTATTGAGTTGTATGTGTTCCTTATATATTTTGGGTATTAACCTGTAATTAGAGAGGAAGTTTGCAAATATTTCTCCTATTCTGTATGTTGCCTTTATATTGTATTGATTTCTTTTTTTACTTTTTACTTTACAGAACTGAAAAGTGCAGAAGTTTCTTAGTTTGATGTAGTCCTGCTTATTGATTTTTGCTTTTATTGCTTGTACTTTTTGTGTACAGAAATTTGCTGCCAAGACCAATGTCGGGTTTTTTTTTTCCCCTGTTTTCCTTTAGCTTTACAGTTTCAAATCTTATGTTCAAGTCTTTAATTCATTTTGAGATAATTTTTATGAGCGGTGTAAGATAGGAGTCCAATTTATTTTTTGCAAGTGGTAATCCAGTTTTGCCAGCAACATTTATTGAATAGACTATCATTTCTCCATTAAGTATTTTTGGCTTCTTTGTCAAAAATTAATTGACTGCTAATGGAAGGGTTTATTTTTAAGCTCTCTATTTTATTCCATTGGTTTGTGTGTGTGTGTGTGTGTGTGTGTGTGTGTGTGTGTGTGTGTGTGTGTGTGTTTTGCTGGTACCATACTTCTAAATTACTGTAACTTTGTAATAAGTTTGAAATCAGGAAGTATGATAACTCCAGTTTAATGCTTTCTTAAGACTGCTTTGGCTAGGAGAGGCCTTCTGTGGTTCCATACAAATTTTAGGTTTTTTTTCCTCTATTTTGGTGAAAAACACCATAGGAATTTTGATAGGGATTTTACGGAATCTACAGTAGGCTTTGTGTATTATGGACATTTTTACAACATAAATTCTTCTGATCCCTAACCTTGGATATTTTCCCATTTATTTGTGTCTTCTTCCTTCACCAAAGTCATATAGTTTTCAGTGTACACATCTTTAATCTCCTTGATTAAATTTACTCCTAAGTATTCTACATTTTTGAAACTATTTTAAATGGGATGGTTTTCTTTACTTCTTTTACAGATATTTCACTGTTAGTATTTAACTGTGTTTAAGTTAAAGCATACATATGACCAAGTGATTTTAATTCTTAGAAGTTCATTTTTAAAACCTTGGTCTGCAAGCCCTTGAGACAGAAACTTGGAAATATTTCAGTGGTGGTTAGATAAAAACATGTGCATGTTTTATTACAAGAGAAACTAACATAATAAACACTTAACAAGTCAGGTTTGTTGTTTTTGTTCACTTTATTTGCCAATGAGTGTTTTTGAACTTAACAGAGATGACAGCTAGAGATATCTTAAAAGGGACAAGATACAGGCACTTTGATTTTCAATTGATGGTATTTGTGGATAAGAATTTTGTAAATTATCTTTCCTTAATTTGTCAAAAATTAATTACATCATGAATGTGTGAGGCTGGGAAGGGACAGGCAAGGCCAAAATGTTTAGGAAGTAGGAACATGGTAACAATTTATTGATCCATTAATTAAATGATAAGGCATAATAGCTCAGTCCAGTTCAGTTCAGTTGCTCAGTCATGTCCAACTCTTTGCAACCCCATGGACTGCAGCACACCAGGCTTCCCTGTCTATCACCAACTCCCAGAGCTTGCTCAAACTCATGTCCATCGAGTCAGTGATGCCATCCAACCATCTCATCCTCTGTTGTCCCCATCTTCTCCTACCTTCAATCTTTCCCAGCATCAGGGTCTTTTCCAATGAGTCAGTTCATCAGGTGGCCAAAGTATTGGAGTTTCAGCTTCAACATCAGTCCTTCCAGTGAATATTCAGGACTGATTTCCTTTAGGATGGATGGCTGGATCTCCTTGCTGTCCAAGGCACTCTCAAGAGTCTTCTCCAACACCATAGTTCAAAAGCATCAATTCTTCATTACTCAGCTTTCTTTATAGTCCAACTCTCACATCCATACATGACTACTGGAAAAACCATACCTTTGACTAGAAGGACCTTTGTTGGCAAAGTAATGTCTCTGCTTTTTAACATGCCTTCTAGGTTGGTCATATCTTTTCTTCCAAGGAGCAAGCATCTTTTAATTTCGAGGCTGCAGTCACCATCTGCAGTGATTTTGGAGTCCCCCAAAATAAAGTCCGTCACTGTTTCCCCATATATTTACCATGAAGTGTTGGGACCAGATTAGCATAGTAGCTAATTTATAAAAAACTGCATTTTTTAAGATTTATTCAGAAGTAGATGTCAGTTTCTGTTCTCAAACTATTATATTTTATATTTTGCAATCAAGAATATCCATGAGTTACAGAGAACAGAGTTGTGGTTGCCAAGGGGAAAGTGGAGAGGGATGGACTGGGAATTTGGGGTTGGTAGATGTAAATTTTAATGTTTAGTATGGACAAATGACCAGGTTCTACTGTATAGCACACAAAATTATGTGCCGTCTCCTGGGATAAATCGTAATGGAAAAGAATATTTAAAAAAGAATTATATATGTCTATGACTGAGTGACTTTGCTGTACAGCAAAGACTGGAACAATGTTGTACATCAAGTATATATTTTGGTGAAAAAAAGGAATATTCAGAAGAAATTTAAATGACTGAGTAAAATGTATTCAAATTAATGAAGACTACATTCATAAGATAATAGATGAAATTCGTGTGGCAGTAAATGTTTTTCCTTGAATAAAGAGCAGAGACAATTTATAACAATAAATAACAATATTTAATCTAATCAAAGTTTAGCAGTATAATAAGCTTTAGAGTCTAAATTTCTTGCCATGTTATCCCTATAAATACAGATCTGACTTCCTTAGAAAACCCAGGTGCTTGTTATACTATATAATATTTTCTTGAACTATATTTTATTGTCCCAAAGAAAACTGTGATATCTCTGAAATATAATGCAAGCGTCCAGTGCTCCCGTTTTTGTGAGGTGCTATCCCTTGTGTGCTTCATTCCGCTAGCCCTGAGTGGATTGTGGGCACACTTAATCTGGGCAGGAAACCAAAGGGACAAAAACACATTTCTGAGTTTTTACATAAAGCGCTTCACTTGTCTAGACCTGGCACCAAAGAATGAAATATCAATTATTACAAAACAGATTTTGGGCACTTAGAGGCACATTACTCATTCTTCAATGTGGAATGGGAATTTGTGTTTCCGGACGAGAGAGAGATGGCAGGTGCAGTGAGAAGTACTGCAGTAAAAATCCCCCTACAAAGAGAGATGCTGTGTGTGGAGAATGCGTGCAAAACCTCCTGCATTGCTTAAACCATTTTTCTTGGGTAGAGAAGCCAGTTTACATTTTCCAGTGAACCATATCTATTGACGATTGCTTTGATTTCATTGAACACAAGGCTTAACAAACAGCCAACGGATTTATGTTTTAGGGGAAAGCCTGGCATAACCTTCATCAGAAAAACCTCCTTCAGAAAGAACTGATGTGCTTAGCCTGCCAAATGCATTTAAGTGTTGCAACAGTCTAAGAAAACAGGACATATGTGTGCCTCGTTCACCAGGCTGAGTGTCCTCTGAATAACCCCCTCGGGGACAAGTCCACACACAAAAGATTTCACATGCTTCCTGACCTTAGCAACTTCTGCATCTCTCTAGTTGGTGCCGTAGAGGCTGAAAAAAATCTATTTGATGGTAAGATTTCTTTTTTCCACTTTAGTGATTTGTACCTTTAAGAGCTGTTCATTTTTAATTCATCCATTTTGTTCTCTGTCGAGGGCAAAAGCAAGATACGCTTTTTAAAATATGTGTAGATAGTACAATGTTTCAATTAAAATATCATTTTCCCTAATTGTAAGATTTGAATTGCAAACAATGACAATTTTAACTGCTTTATTGAAGTATGATTAACAAAGAAAAAGTTGTAAATATTTAATTTATACAACTTGATATTTCAAGGTAGCTATACACTCTTGAAGGGCTTCCCAGGCAGCTCAGTGGTAAAGAATCCTCCTTTAATGGTGCAGAAGACACCAGTTCAATCCCTGGGTCGGGAATATCCCCCAGAGAAGGAAATGGCAACCCACTCCAGTTTTCTTGCCTGGGAAATCCCATGCACAAAGGAGCCTTATGGGCTACAGTCCATGGGGTCACAAGAGTCAGACATAACTGAGCAACTGAACACCACCACCACACACTCTTGAAACCATCAGCACTATTAATGCCGTAGTCATCCATCACTTACATAAGTTTCCTATTCCCCCAATCTGTTATTTTGTTGTTGTTTGGTTGTTTTATGGTTTTCCTTTTTGTGTTAAGAGCACTTTGCCATAAGATCTAGCCTCTTCTAGAGTCTGTTGGGCCCCAGTTAGAAATAACCCAGTTGCCAAAAGTGACACATTTTGGGGCAGCCAGAACCCCATCACATCCTAAGGGTCTGCTTTGTTTTTCAAGCAGGGATACCACCTTTGGGGAAGTTTCAGGAAAAAATATGATATTGAACATGATTTCTGTGGCTGATTTCTATGTGGATAATACAGAGACATTATTTTCTGCAGTATAAATGGAGGGAGAGGAAGACTGAAGCCAAAAACTTGTTGATCTTTGATTTATAAGACTTTGTGCTCAAGCAGGTTCTGTCTTTATCCAAGCTCTGCTTCATTAGTAGTTATAATTAGAAAGTAACTGTTCTCCGTTCCTATGGTATTCTGATATAAATTTTGGGAGAGACACATGCATTGTTGATTTTATATTTGTGCAATATATGAGACTTTTAAAAATTATTTAATTGGAGGATGATTACAATATTGTGATAGTTTTTGAGATTTTTAACTGAAAAATCTTTCCTTATTCATAAGTAATCTTTAAAATTCTATTTAAAGGCACTCATTCCTCACCTATCAGCCTGGCATCTTCAACCTGTGAGGCACCATGCACTTGAACTTGGCCCCTGCTGTTCCTTTCATTCAGAACATCTCCTCAAACAACACCGGTCCTTCTCCTTCATGTCATGATGCTGCTCAGATATCATCTGCTCAGTGAGGTCTTCTACGGTCACTCTATTCAAAACGGCACCTCCATATTTATACTTCCTATGCTTCTTCCAAGCTTTATTTTTCTCTCCAGGATTTAACACCTTATAGAAAAGTATATAATTTTACATTGCTTATGTGACCTCCATTCACAAAGATGAAAGCTCCATGTGGGCAGAGGTTTTCAGCTGCTTTTATACTAAAACTAACCAGCCTAGAACACTATCTTACACCTAATATATACACATTTGTATATATACAAATATAGCATTGGGTGAAAACTATTAATACCAAAAAATTAGCAATATATAAATACAACTACATATATCAGATCCATTTTTGTAAACTACACATAATTAGGGACTCTAGTAGAAATAACCAAGGATACTTGTCTAAATATTTATAATTCCATATTTAGATAATTATTTAAAAATAAAAAAGGCTGTATTAATTTTAAATGGAATAATTGATCATGGGTTTAGACATCAGTTCCTGAAATCTTTCAAAATTTGTTTTGCAAGGTGTATTTTAACCTAAACGATATTATTGCTTTCAAAATATTTTCCCAATAACAAGAGAAAAAAATTTGCTTACATTTAAGAAGAGTCCATCAGAGAATGCAATGGCACCCCACTCCAGTACTCTTTTGCCTGGAAAATCCCATGGATGGAGGAGCCTGGTGGGCTGTAGTCCATGGGGTCGCTAAGAGTCGGACACAACTGAGCGATCTCACTTTCACTTTTCACTTTCATGCATTGGAGAAGGAAATGGCAACCCACTCCAGTGTTCTTGCCTGGAGAATCCCAGGGACGGGGGAGCCTGATGGGCTGCCATCTATGTGGTCGCACAGAGTCGGACACGACTGAAGCGACTTAGCAGCCGCAGCAGCAAGAGGAGTCCATAAGAAATTATAATACAGATTTACTTGATTTCATTCATTAACTGAAAACGTCTAAAACAAGAAAGTGAAAGTGAAGTCACTCGGTCGTGTCCGACTCTTTATGACACCGTGGACTGTAGCCCACCATGCTCCTCTGTCCACGGGATTTTCCAGGCAAGAGTACTGGAGTGGGTTGTCATTTCCTTCTCCAGAAGATCTTCCCGACCCAGGGATCGAACCCAGGTCTCCCGCATTGTAAGCAAGACGCTTTACCGGCTGAGCCACCAGGCAAGTCCTAAAACAAAAAAGACCAGGACCAAAACAAAAACAAAAATTACACCCTGAGAAGAATAACAGCATTGCAATCTAAGATACTATGGTCTTTTTTTTTCCCCTTAGCACTGTCTTTCCCACCTGTGTTTATTGGCAGTGGATCCAGCTTCATAATATCTGTTTTCAAAGAGACATTAGCAACCTGATATATAAATTAGTTTTCCATGTTAAAACTGACTGGGAATTAATTGCCAAATAAAGGATTGCATATTAATTCATCATTCACTTATTCATTCAGCATGTATGTATGTGTGTATATATTTAGCAAAAGCCCACTATGTAAAAACATTAGGCTTTGTGCTACCTACAAGAAGAACAAAACACAGTCTTGGTCTTCAGGCAGCGTGCATGTTATGGGAGAGAACGACTGGAAAATCCAAGCTACGTGTGGTGATACCCTGAAAACTTCCATGGCGGCCTTCATAGTACTGCTCCCTCCGCGAGGATCTCTAGAGCACAAGTGAAGAGCTGTGAAGAGCACAAGTCGTAAGGTCAGGAAGTATAGGCTGTGATGGAGACAATTTTATCAAACAAGGCAGGAGCTAGTGCTAGGTGCTAGTCAGGAGATGTAATCAATGTGTGTGGGAGTAATTAATTCTAATTCAAAGACTGGAGGGTGGGAAAGGGGTGACAGGAACCGCAAGTGGTGTAATGTGAATTTTTCCCCAAAGCTAGGAAGGTTATTTGGCTTAAGTAGACTCTCACTTTCACTTTCTTCAGTTAGAGTAATTAAACATAAAAAAAAAAGAAAACATTTTACAGATAATTTCTACTTCAATATCTTTGTTTTATTGATCCAGAAACTGAAGCTCAGAGGGAGAAAGTGATATGTCCAAAGTTACAGAGTTAGTTAAATGCAGTATGAAATTCTAATCTCATTTATTAGTTATTACTTACTATTTGATATTATTTTCAATCTAGAATTTTTTCTTTAGTTTTTCCAGTGACGCTAATCTTTCTCTTAATCTCTTGATTATTCAAGTGGTCTCCTATTAAATGCTAAGAGAAATGTAAGGCGATACTGTATGAAAACATTTTAGATAGTATCATGTGTTAAAAATCTGCTTCAGGCAAGAAAATTATTTTGTAAAAAATGTTTGTGCTGTTTTCCTTAACTAAATGAACCAAACTTATGATTCCATACTTTTCAGTTTTTTCTCAGGCTAAAAAAAAATGACTATAGCAAAAATAACATGTTATAGCAATAGTGAAGGGGATTAATGTTATTTAGAGATGTGGAAAACTATTTCTAACAAAACTAAGCATTTCTTTAAACCCTTTAAGTCTACTGTGACTAAAAGAATTAGAGTTGGAAAAGTTCCCTCAGGAGAGTATAAATCAAAAGTGTATGGCCTTGGTGTGGGTTCTATTTCTGATTTCACTCCCACCTTTTTTCTTTCATGATGGCTCTATTGGGAAAAAATATTTCATTTAAATACTATTTACTTAAAAAAATGAAGAAATATTTGGAAAATTAAAAACAATTCAAATTATCTTTTCAATTTAAAAAATTGTTCTAAAGCCTTAGATAATTAGCCACCAAATCTTGAATTTACATTTACCTATATATGTAAAAGTCAAGAGTGCTCATATTCTATAGGCATAGGAATTTAACGGCAATGGTATACCATTATATACCCTTTATATATATATACACACACATATATACACATATATAAAAATACATATTTACAAGTATATTTTATACACACATATATAAAGCATAAATATATGTAGGTAATATATATATACATATATATATACATATATATATTAGCCACAATGTGATAGGCATACAAAAATTTTTAAAAAACAATGTTCTATACTTAATGTTTTGTATCTTCTTGGAAAATCATTAGAAGTTATTGATTAAACTAAATTGAAAATGCCCTTCAAAGAGTATTAAATGGGAAGGTTGATTAATAAATTTACATACATGGAAAAATGTTATGCATCGGGAATAAGAATGAGAGTAACTAAATTTTTGAAAGATTCTAGTTCTGGTAAAGTATCCTTAAAGTACAGAGGCATTATGAAAATATTAATTAAGTAAATTATTTAAATTGCTGCCAGTCTAAATATAAATCCATCCCATTTATGGAATGCAGGATTAACTTTAGGGCCATGTTAATACTGTTCACTAACTTTAATCTGGATTTCTAAAAGTGCTCATTATTTTACAGCATTATGAAGAGGAAAAGAGAATAATTTCTATGTGTGGGTATTTATTTTCCCATGTAGGGCAAAAGTTAAAGAGAATGAGAAATAAAATATTAATGACAGACATACTTGAACAATAAGATTCTTGTTGCATTTTTCCATGTTTTAAATTTCTAAATCTTTTACTATTTTAGGTTTAATATGTGTTGTATCTATCACTTGGAAAAACAACCATGACTTTAAAATAGGCAAAACAGCAACAAAACCAAAACAAGTATTTTCTCATAAGATTCCTTGGTATATATATATATATTTTTACCTATAAGTAAAACAGAGCCAACATCCGTTGGATCATCAAACCTGTAAGTAAAATCCAGAGCCAACATCTGTTGGATCATTGAAACATTCATTGGATCATTGAAAGAACAAGAGAGTTCCAGAAAAACATCTACTCCTGCTTTATTGACTACGCGAAAGCCTTTGACTGTGTGGATCACAACACACTGTCGAAAATTCTTCAAGAGATGGGAATACCAGACCACCTGACCTGCCTCCTGAGAAATCTGTATGCAGGTCAAGAAGCAACAGTTAGAACCGGACATGAAATGACAGACTGTTTCCAAATTGGGAAAGGAGTGTGGTAAGGCTGTATATTGTCACCCTGCTTATTCAACTTATATGCAGAGTACATAGTGCAAAATGCCAGGCTGGATGAAGCACAAGCTGGAATCAAGATTGCCGGGAGAAAGAGAAGCAATGTCATACATGCAGATGATACCACCCTTATGGCAGAAAGTGAAGAAGAACTAAAGAGCCTCCTGATGAAAGTGAAAGAGGAAAGTTAAAAAGTTGGCTTAAAGCTCAACATTCAGAAAACGAAGATCATGGCATCTGGTCCCATCACTTCATGGCAAATAGATGAGGAAACAATAGAAACAGTGGCTGACTTTATTTTGGGGGGCTCCAAAATCACTGCAGATGGTGACTGCAGCCATGAAATTAAAAGATGCTTGCTCCTTGGAAGAAAAGCTGTGACCAACCAAAACAGCATATTAAAAAGCAGAGACATTACTTTGCCAACAAAGGTCCAACTAGTTGGAGCTATGGTTTTTCCAGTAGTCATATATGGATGTGAGAGTTGGACATAAAGAAGGCTGAGCACCAAAGAATTGATGCTTTTGAACTGTGGTGTGGAGAAGACTCTTGAGAGTCCCTTGGAATACAAGGAAATCCAACCAGTCCATCCTAAAGGAAATCAGTCCTGAATACTCACTGGAAGGACTGATGTTGAAGCTGAAACTCCAATACTTTGGCCACCTGATATGAAGAACTGACTCACTAGAAAAGACCCTGATGCTGGGAAATATTGAAGGCGGAAAGAGAAGGGGATGACAGAGGATGAGATGGTTGGATGGCATCACTGACTCAATGGACATGAGTTTGAGTAAGTTCTGGGAGTTGGTGATGGACAGGGAAGCCTGGCGTGCTGCAATCCATTGGATCGCAGAGTCAGGCACAACAGAGTGACTGATATGAACTGAAAACAGAGCCAGATAGAAAAGCCTTCAGAAAAATTTGTAAGAAAAAATACCAAAAAATAATTAAAAATCCATAATTATTGAAACTTTTATTGAATATGACTGATTTAGTGGTTTTATGTTAACTGAAAAAAATGGCAATGATCCACCATGTCTTTGAGTTATATGAACTATGGATATACCACTTAGTCTTATTCTAGGGTTCACCATGTCCATATTCTGGGCCAGCTAAGGAAACATAGGCAATAATTCAGCAGATGGCACTCCTGTCCTTAGGTCGGGACTAAAACCAAGTCTAAAGATGTTTGTTTCACACCTTAGTATAGAAATAGCAATGAGAAACCTGTAAAAACTACTTATCATATTACTAAATGGATCAATGCAATCCCCACCAAAAGCTCAGCAAGTCATTTTGTGGATATCAATAAACTCATTCTAAACTTTGTGTGTGTTCATTCAGTCGTGTCCGATTCTTTGAAACCCTATGGACTGTAGCCCACCAGGCTCCTCTGTCCATGGCCTTCTCCAGGTAAGGATACTGAAGTTGGTTGCCTTGCCCCCTCCCAGGGGATTTTCCTGATCCAGGGATCAAAACCACATCTCTTATGTCTCCTGCACATAAGAGACATGCAGGAAGGTTCTTTACCACTAGCACCACCTGGGAAGCTCCCTCAACTTTATATAGAAGGGCAAAAGACCCAGAATCGTCAACACCAAATTGAAGAAGAGCAAATTGGAGAACTGATGCTAGCGGGTCTCAAGGTTTGCTATAAACCTGTAGTAGGCAGTTCAAATCAGGATGGTGGTATAAGAGGAGCATGGAGCTCACCTCCCCCAAAAATGCATCTACAGGTGGAATGGTCCTCACTGAAGTCCACCTGGAGACTGTCAGAAAAACTCCTGTAAAACCAAAGCTATATGAAAAATATACACCTAATTGGGTAGGAAAGGAAGAAAATTGCTTGGATCAAGACCTGTGCCCTTGTGAGGAGTCTCATGGGAAAACAGGACACCCTCCCTGGGTAGTGAGCGGTTAGAGCCGCAGATGGGTTACCCTGTTCCTGGGGTCCTTTGAGGGGGAGACAAGCCCATTGGCTGGCTGGAGGACCACTGGGCCTAACAGAATGGCTGTGGGAAGACTGAATTCCACCCAAGAGGAGCACACATGCTGGTTTGCCTCAGAGGCAGGGTACAGAGAGGTTGATCTAAAGGCTGCTGGATTTCCAGCAACCACCTTGCTGTGAATCCCAGTCTAAGCTTTGCAAACACTTCAATCCCACTCACTCCATGTCACACTGCAGCACTGGATCTGCGGTGGCTATGACTGGGGCAAAGACTGGACCATGGGACACAGAGTGACTCAATCCTGGGACAGCTTGGGTGGTATCCCAGTGGGTGCTTATTCAGGAAGTTTCTCAGAAATAACTCAGATCCCTGACAGCAGCTGTACAACCCACAGCTCACCTGGGGGAGCCGAGGCTAGGGTCAGGGACCAGCTGTGATGGACAAAGGAGACTTGGACTCAAGGATGTGTCTGAGAAGAGCCGCTCGGGCCTGCACTCGAGCTTAGAATCTTCAGGGGCCTGAATTCCCTCCTCCAGGGCAATGCAGGAAAACACACACACACACACACACACACACACACACACATACACACACACACACACACTCCAAGGGAACATAGCTAGCTTGGGCCCGACCCTCTGGGCTTCTACTCCAGCCACTTGGGATCAGACCCACTGATAGGGTAGTGATGGTCACTGAGCAGAGAGGAAGTCCCATGTCATGCTGTGTGTGACAGCTCTGGCCCCTTCACCTCCAACCCACCCCTTAGCAAAGTGATAGCTTCAGCACACGCAGATGAATGATGTGACTTGCATCCACGTCAAATCCAGACCCAGCCCTGCCAAAGGCGTTGGGCACATACAGTTTGTACAGGGATGCTCCCACATAAAGACATTCACTCAAGCCTGCAGAAAGTAACTATTTCACCCAAATTCATAGATGTAGAGAAAGTCGAGCAGAATGAAAAGGCAGAGGAGCTACTCTCAACTGAAAGAGCAAGAGAAAACTCCTGGAAAAATAAATAATGAAACAGAAACAAACAATTTACCAGATAAATGAGTCAAAGCATTAGGAATTAAAATGTTAACTGAATTAGGGAACACAGTGAACACTTTACCAAGAAACAAGAAAATAAAAAAGACCCAATCAGCAAATGAGGAATTCAATAGCTGAAATAAAAAAACACACTGGAAGGAACGAATAGCAGACTTAGTGATACACTTCACTGATTCCCAGAACAGCAACCCTGTAAACTGATCTCAATAACCACACATTTTAAGCTGGGAGCACTCTACTATTGTTTCTGGATTGGTACTTGCTGACATTCTGCCACAGAATATGAAAAACGCCATTGTCACTTTGTGAAAATGCCGTTTCTTAAGAAAGACAGACTTTCCTGATTACACTGAGGGAAAGAGATTCCACCCGAATCCTATCACTCATTACTCTCTGAAATTGTAACATGTATTTATGAACTGTACTGTGAAGAAGGCTGAGCCCCTAAGAATTGATGTGTTTGAACTGTGGTGTTGGAGAAGACTCTTGAGAGTCCCTTGGACTGCAAGGAGATCCAACCAGTCCATTCTGAAGGAGATCAGCCCTGGGATTTCTTTGGAAGGAATGATGCTAAAGCTGAAACTCCAGTACTTTGGCCATCTCATGCGAAGAGTTGACTCACTGGAAAAGACTGATGCTGGGAGGGATTGGGGGCAGGAGGAGAAGGGGGCGACCGAGGATGAGATGGCTGGATGGCATCACTGACTCAATGGGAGTGAATCTGAGTGAACTCTGGGAGTTAGTGATGGACAGGGAGGCCTGGCATGCTGCGATTCATGGGGTCGCAAGGAGTCAGACACAACTGAGCGACTGAACTGAACTGAACTGAACATGTATTTACAAATGTGCAGTTTATAAATACATCCAATCACATGGAGGTATTGTCTGTCTTCGTCACCACTTAAACCCCAACGCCTGAATGAATGAATGAGTGAACCTGTGAATGGAAAACAGAATAAATGAGGCTAAGAGAAACTTATGTTTACGGAATTTATCCAAATGTTCACAATTGGTAGGTTGTACAAATGAAATTTTAATTGCAGATTTGAGTCCAAACCCTATGGGCATCTCATCATGCCAATGGTTTCCCTTTTGCTTCCAAGAGTTAATGTCACTGTGGCCATGGAGAGCAGCATAATATAATAGGAATTTGAGCCATATGGAATTTTCTTCCTAGGTTGAGTGTTATTTAATCTATAACATGAAATATATAAAGAAGTCACTCTGCTACTAGGAAGGATATCTTATGCAGAAGAATCAGTAAGTTCAAGGGCTTATATATCAGGGAAGAACATGGATTATTCTATAAACTGACAAAAGGCCAATATAGTTGGAATTTAGTAAGTGATTGACAAGAAACGTGTTTGAAATGAGTTTGGAGGGTGGGCAAATTCCAGATCCTACATAGTCCTGTAGGTTATGCAAAGGAATTCAGATTTTATTCTAAGCACGATAGGAAGACACTGAAGGTTGAAGTTTAAAGAGTGACATGATCTGAGTTTCTGAATGGTCACTCTGGTTGTTGTGTGGAGAACAAAGAAACGGTGAAATATGTATATACGCTCTATACCTCCACACCCCACTTCTTACCTTTGGAGAGGTATGAAGGATGGGGGAAGAGAGTATTTTGTACAGATTAGACACATGGTAACAGCGGAGTTTATGATAGTCTCTGAACACCAGACCTAGGTATATACCCTCTTTCCTGTCCAAGCTGCCTGCCCTCACAGCAGTATGAGCAACCTAACACAGAATAAGGCCTTGCCCTACAGATTGCAACTTTGTTATGAATGGAACACTAAACGAGATATAATTTCATATGTAAAACATTCAGTATGTAACATCTATTTTCTGTTAAAGTGTATTTTATTCCTGAATGCTATCCAATTGCCAACTATAGTTTTCTTTTTTTCTTGGCCATGTGATTCTTACATCTAATTTTTTTTTTTTTAACCAGCTCTGTTTTTCTTTTATTTCTTAGGATAAAATTCAGGCATTTAGAGATCCCCTTAGAAAAGGAAGCCTTCCTATACTGTTGGTGGGAATGTAAATTTGTGCAGCGACTATGGAATATAGTATAGGGATTCCTCAAAACACTAAAAATAGAGTTGCCACATGATCCAGCAATCCCACTCTTGGGACATGGAAGCAACTTAAATGTCCAATGACAGATGAATGGATAAAGAAGTTGTGCACATATATGCAACAGAATACTACTTACCATAAAGATAATGAAATAATGTCATTTACAGCTACATGGATGAACCTAGAGATTATCATGCTAAGTGAAGCAATTTAGACAGAAAAAACAAATATCAAAAACAAAATATCAAATATCATATGATATCACTTATGTGTGAAACCTAAAATATGATACAAATAAACTTATCTATGAAACAGAAACAGATTCACAGAGGAAGAGAACAGCCTTGTGGTTGCCGAGGTGGAGGAAGTTAGGGAAGACGAGGACAGGGAGTTTGAGTTTAGCAGATACAAACTATAATATATAGAATTGGTAAACAAAAATGTTCTACAGTATAGCACAGGGAACTATATTCAATATTCTATGATAAACCATAGCATAAACTTATGGAAAAATATATGTGTACACATATAACTTAATCACTTCGTTGTACAGTAAAAATTAACAGAATCCTGCTGCTGCTGCTGCTGCTAAGTTGCTTCAGTCGTGTCCAACTCTGTGAGACCCCATAGACGGCAGCCCACCAGGCTCCCCCGTCCCTGGGATTCTCCAGGCAAGAGCACTGGAGTGGGTTGCCATTTCCTTCTCCAATGCATGAAAGTGAAAAGTGAAAGTGAAGTCACTCAGCCGTGTCCGACTCTTCAAGACCCCATGGACTGCAGCCCACCCAGCTCCTCCGTCCATGGGATTTTCCAGGCAAGAGTACTAGAGTGGGCTGCCATTACCTTCTCCTAACATTATAAATCAATTATACTTCAATGAAGTAAAATTTGAAAACATTCTTCATGATCTGGCCCCTACATCTCTCTATTCTCACCTTTATAAGCAATTTCCACTCATCCATCACATATCCACAAACACACACACACACATACTTAGTGCTGAAACAGTAATGAATATAGTCATCGCATCCTATGATTTTTTTCCAGGCTTTTATATTTTTGGGGATGTTTGACTTTTTAATCTGACAAAATTGTATTCAATCCTAAGACCTCAGTTGCTGTCATCTTCCCCAGAGAGCTATCCCTGGTATTCTATTAAATGGAGGCAGTTACACTTTTTCCTACATTTTCTCTATACCTTACTTGTGTATATACTAATGATTTCTTTATCAAATTGCTATTTACTTATTACCAGAATGAGTTTCCTGTTAAGGGATTACTTCTCATTTGTTTTATGTTTCTTGTATCTAGCAGCATTTGGCTTGAGACAATTCAGCCATTCAAGGAATATGTTCTATGTTGAATTCTACTTTTCATCTACACAGATATTCTGAACAACTACTATTTAAGTGCAAATAATGTAAATTCAGATTATGAAGTAAAAGTGGAAACCAGGATAATTATTATTAATTTGTCCACTCCTCCTTGCAAAATGTGTTACAACTTAACAAAAGGAAACATAACACAATTTCTTAGTGAAATTGCAAACATTCTTTAGAATTTTAATTTTTTCCTTTGTAGTTTTGGAAATCTATATTTATGAAGATATAATGTAGAATAAAAGGATAAATTAAAAGTCGTGACAAGCTTGTTTTAAAAAACTGAACTTGGAAGAAATACATCAACATACTGTGGATATCACCTTTTTATGGTTTTGATTTAAAGCACTTTAAAAATAATATTTCCACTAAAGGCCTCTAGTACAATATATAATGATTTTGGTCTTTTTTGTTCAGAATGCTGCTGACCTTTGAAACTAAAGGAGCTGGGAGCTGGAAGGAAGAGAATCGGTATTTATTATTTGAGGTGGTATTGCATGACCAGGCCTCTCTCAGCTCTGACAAAGGAGATCAGAGCTTGTGAAGGCATGGGAAAAAGTTAAACACTAACCAAACAAAAAACTCCATCCATCTGTAATCCCGGTAATAGTAATAGACTATAACATACTTTTTAGATTCAAGATCCCAGAAATTAAGATGAAAATGTTTGCATAAAAAAGAGGTTTCAGTGGATATATTTTTCTGATGAATGTTATTTCCTCCTTAGATTTCCTCACCTCCTTTCACGAGGCCACTGGAATGTCTAAAAATAATACAAGTAAAAATAATGTTCTGATGAATTAATTACTTCAGGAAGAGAATCACAGATCTCACATGGTTATGTTAATTTCGCTGGAGTCTAGATATTTGTGACTGGGATCTTTATCTTGTTCCCTCTATAGAATAAATACCTAAAATAGTGGAACAAACATGGTGAGATCTCAGTATTTGTTGGACTAATGAATGACATATTGCATATCAACTTAAATATAAGTGGAAATAACTATTCTTTCCAATGGTCATATAAATATATATACATCTGCATTTTTTTAAGATTTTTTTTTTTTTTTTTGCTATGCAGTGCAACATGTGAGACCTTAGTTCCCCAACCAGGGACCAAACCTGTGCCCTCTGCATTGGGAGCATGGAGTCTTAATCACTGGGCCATCAGGGAAGTCCCTTAAAGATTTTTTGTGGAAAAGAGCTCTGATATTTCTCTTAGTCAATCCTCCAATTGTTAAATTTTGCCTCATTTGTTTTATTTCCCAATCTATACATAAATATATAGTCATTATCTTTCATCTTTTCCTAAACTTTCTAAGAGTAAGATGTAGGCAGAATATCCTCTCACTCCAAAAGTACAGTATTTATGCTCCCCAAACAAGAATACTTTTGGGAATAAAAATCATATAACCCTTCCCCAATTTAAGTTCCTCAGTCAGGAACCTAAAATCAGTACATCATCATTCAAGCCCATGTTCCCATTCAAATTTTGTCAGCTGCCACAAAAATGATACCTTTCCCATTCTAGTTCTGATCCTTATCTAAGACACCATGGTGAGTTTAGCTGTCAGCTCTCTTCTGATTCTTCCATCCTGAATTAGTTCCTCAGTGTTTTCCTGTCTTTTTTGTTTTTGATAGGTTTAACGGTGCTTGTGCTCAATCACTCAGTCACGTCCATCTCTTTGAGACCCCATGGACTGTGGCGCACAGGCCTCCTCTGTCCATGGAATTTTCCATGCAAGAATACTGGAGTGGGTTCCCTTTTCTTATTCCAGTAGTTTCAAGTAGACAGGCCTTAAACCCTATAGCAGGAGCCCCAAACAGGGTCCATCTGATGATTCTTCATGTCCTGACTCAGATCATGCACTTTTGGTAGAAATTCCACAGAAATGATATTATGCACTTTCTGGTACATCATTTCCAGAGATACTTTGTGACCCCATGGACTGCAACATGATAGGCTACCCTGTCCATCACCAACTCCTGGAGCTTGCTCAAACTCATGTCCATCAAGTTGGTGATGCATCTTTATCACACTGAAAAGTAAACAAACCAGCTTTGCAGGAGAATCAATCTCTTCCAATCCTTTTCATTAGACAAATATCCTTGATAAAATAGTAAGAAACAATGTCTGTCAGTACCACTTCCGGTAAAATAGGTAGAAATACAGGAGACTCATGGAAAATTGTCTCTCAAAGCCCAGCTGCAGGTTGATTCCAGGAAGGCTTTAGAAAGTCACCACATATGGACCTAGGGGTTCAAGACTTCCATTTTCTATTATCCTTAGCAAGTTGGAGACATTTTTCCTTATGGCTATGAGATGTTTGCAGCAGTTTCTTGGTATCATACTCACATATGCACCTTGATCTAGTGAAAAAGGGATGTTTCTACTCTTGCTTCTCCTTTATTGATGCAGCCACACTAACAGATTTACCTGCCTGTTCACAGCTTAGAGGGTAAAAAATCTGCCTGCAATGCAGGAGAACTGGGTTCAATCCCTGGATAGGGAAGATCCACTGGAGAAGGGAGTGGTGACCTAATCCAGTATTTTTGCCTGGAGAATTCCCTGGATAGAGGAGCCTGGTGGGCTACAGTCCATGGGGTTGCAAAGAGTCAGACACAACTGAGTGATTTTCATTTCTTTTGGTAAAGTGAAAGTGAAAGTGTTTGACTCTTTGCAACCCCATGGACTACAGTTCATGGAATTCTCCAGGCCATAATATTGGAGTGGGTAGTCTTTCCCTTCTCCAGGGAATCTTCCCAACTCAGGAATCGAACCCAAGACTCCTGTATTGCAGGCGGATTCTTTGCCAGCTGATCCATACGGGAAGCCTTTCTTTTGGTAAAGATTGGGTCATTCATGTCTAATTAATTTCCGTAGTCATGTATGGATGTGAGAGTTGGACTGTGAAGAAGGCTGATCGCTGAAGAATTGATGCTTTTGAACTGCGGTGTTGGAGAAGACTCTTGAGAGTCCCTTGGACTGCAAGGAGATCCAACCAGTCCATTCTGAAGGAGATCAGCCCTGGGATTTCTTTGGAAGGAATGATGCTAAAGCTGACACTCCAGTACTTTGGCCACCTCATGTGAAGAGTTGACTCATTGGAAAAGATGCTGGGAGGGACTGGGGGCAGGAGGAGAAGGGGACGACCGAGGATGAGATGGCTGGATGGCATCACTGACTCGATGAACATGAGTCTGAGTGAACTCTGGGAGTTGGTGATGGACAGGGAGGCCTGATGTGCTGCGATTCATGGGGTCGCAAAGAGTTGGACACTACTGAGCGACTGAACTGAACTGATCTGAACTGAGGAGGAGAAGACCTATCATAATTCTTCCCTTCTATTTTCTTTCCTGCATCATATGAAGGGGAGGATCCCAACAAATGGAGATTGTATAGCAAAGAAACAGGCAGATGGGGAAATCAATTGAGACTGCTAGGCTCCTATTCCAGGAATATTTCTACTTCTCTGGTCTATAAATTTTAAACTTTTTTTTTTTTTTGGCAGCACAAAGATGTAAATGATCTTTCTCTTCCATGTAAAATAATAAAATACAAGTAATTGCAAACATTTTACCTATTGGCAAAATCCTAATGGTGAAGCTAAGTAGAATATACAACTTCATTCTATTATCTAAGAGTTTGTGGTTCTTACTCAGGTTATGATATTGTAATTCAAAGAATTCCTTCTTTTCTCCATGAGGGTTAGAGACAGTGAACAACAACATTACTATCCCTTTAAGGAATGCTCTCCATCTTCTAAAGTGTTTCTCCTGATTTATAACTTGAAAAAATGTGAATAGGATTGCTCTTCAAAATTAAATTTTCTTAAATTCCCTTGAGAGTTTATCATTATCATCTTCATCAAGAAGTCATCTCTTGAATTGCCAGAGAGCCAATTAGCATGATTATGAGAGCAATTTATATTTGAATGGTCTCTAAATATGTATTTCATGGAAGGAAAGTGAAAAATATCTGTTTGATTAATTTAATTACTAAAGGTGAAATTCAAAAAAAGAGAGTACTTCCTTTCCACTAAATTGGCTTTTCTTTTCCTCTAGGTTAAACTTGTATATCCACGAACTCTCAAACATACAACCCTGCTGTGATGTAATGGAATCTCAGGAAACTGGGTTACCAAGCATTTCTAGTAACCTAGGGAAGAGTCTTTCATCTTTTAACTGGTAGAATATAACAAAGGCCTCTTTTCTGGAAGAATGTGTTCTCTGGTCTCCCTTCCTTAAGGGAAGTAATTACATGAAGTGCTCTACCTAGTTTCTAAAATCCGATTTGAAATATGCCACATTTAGTTTCTAAACAGAGGCCTCTTCAAACTTTGACCTCTTATACTGGGTCAAATGTTGTTTCTTTAGTTGGTTTTTGTTAGTTTTTGTTTTTGTTTTTTTAAATCAGGAATGTAGTTTCTATCAAAAATTCTGAAAGATAAATCCTAGTTCATACATATACCTGTCTACATGGTGGAAGGGAAAAGCTAGAGTCCTGGACCAGGCTTTCCCCCAGAATAAGTTGCTTGGGAGCACGCCACATAGTGATAATTCCGAAGTAAGGTTCAGGAAGTCCCAGTTAGCCTCTATTACTGTGTGACATTGGAAAAGTTGCTTAACCGTGTTGGGATCTTTGTTTCCTTATTGTGAAGTTCAGGCATTGGGTTAATGCTAAGAATCATCATTCCATAAACTGATTCATCTCAAGATCTATGAGATTTCATGATTTTTACTAGTTTTATAGGGCTGTAGTAAGGATGTTTTCTAGACTTAAGGATATGCCTTTAGTCCTTGAAAAGTTTTGTTTTATAAATGTTTTAAAGGTTCAGTTCTGTGATATATTTTCCTTTTTTTTTTTTTAACTGGAGGATAATTGCTTTACAATGCTGTGTTAGTTTCTGCTATACAACAACTCGAATCAGCCAGTTCCATGATTTTTATCTTACTGTTTTCTTCTCTATTTGTGAAAAAACACAAAGACTAAGCATCCTGACTCTTTATTTTCCTAATTCTCAAATTATCTATTCCTGCCTTTTTGTCTCATTGAATATACTGCTCTTATGGAAATAAAGAGATGAATTTAATTGATACAAAAGAGAAAGTTCTACCGTGTGCAATAATGTCCTCTTCTTCTGAATTTGTGCTCTAGGACATCAGAAAAACTTTTAATAGAATAATGATAGTAATGTAGAGGTAGTGAATACTGCAAGGCATGCCATATTATTCTCTTTGAGAACTAGATGGAGTCCAAATAAAAATAAACAAAAGTAGGTATGTTTTTATATTATGTTCCATACATAGGTTGCTTTCTTATATTAATTATATGTGTCTAATCTACCTAATCATTGTGTTCTAAACTGTTTATTTATTAAGCCAACTGGGTATGCAATCAGTTCTGTTCAGTTCAGTCACTCAGTCGTGTCCGATTCTTTGCGACCCCATGAATCACAGCACACCAGGCCTCCCTGTCATCGCCAACTCCCGGAGTTCACTCAGACTCACATCCATTGAGTCCGTGATGCCATCCAGTCATCTCATCCTCTGTCGTCCCCTTCTGCTCCTGCCCCCAATCCCTCCCAGCATCAGAGTCTTTTCCAATGAGTCAACTCTTTACATGAGGTGGCCAAATTACTGGAGTTTCAGCTTTAGCATCATTCCTTCCAAAGAAATCCCAGGGCTGATCTCCTTCAGAACGGACTGGTTGCATCTCCTTGCAGTCCAAGGGACTCTCAAGAGTCTTCTCCAACACCACAGTTCAAAAGCATCAATTCTTCGGCGCTCAGCCTTCTTCACAGTCCAACTCTCACATCCATACATGACAACAGGAAAAACCATAGCCTTGACTAGACGGACCTTAGTCGGCAAAGTAATGTCTCTGCTTTTGAATATGCTATCTAGGTTGATCATAGCTTTCCTTCCAAGAAGTAAGCGTCTTTTAATTTCATGGCTACAGTCACCATCTGCAGTGATTTTGGAAGGGACCCTAAAAATGTTATTGTCTCTCAAGGTTATGATCATTTCTTCTGAAATTGGGACTGTGTTGATTTTTGTGGATGCTGTAGTCACTGGTTCTTTAGTTTAAATAGTACTACTTAAATTGGGGGAAAAAAAAAACAAACCTGGCTTCAGTCAGAATGCTCAAAGTAAGCACAGTGCTAAGTACCACAGTGGACTGTTTCTTAGCATCTTCTCAATACCCAGAATGGTGAGCTTTGGGCAAATGAAAGTATCCTTGACTACAAATGTGAAGAGATGAGTAGATTCTGTGCTCCTATCCTGGGATGATAAGATGTTTCCAAAATGGTAGAGAAATCAAAACTGTTTTAAGCATGGAAAAAGCCAAATGTTAGTAGAGAATCAGATTAGATTAAATAAGCATCAGAATTATATGCTCTTAAAAAAAGTGGTTCTTTAAAAAAAATGGAGAATATAACTGTTAAACTCTTTCATTTCATACAATCATTTTCCTCAAATATGGGCTTTCTATTGATAAAAAATTCATCGTTTCTTTTTCTCCTACGACTGTTGGTTAGGTTCATGGAATTGGCATTACTTCATGAATAGATACTAGTGTCCCATTACTAGTCAATCAAACATGTTACTACTACAGTGGTTTGATATCTGCTCTCTTGATATCTGCTCTGGACCATTCCAGCAACTCCAATTTTGCTTCCTCATATCCAGTTTCATGCCCCACCTCCCTTACCTCCCCAAATCAGCCTCTCTTATCCATTCTCCACAGAGAGGGCTTTCAGGAACACATGTTTAATCCTGTTTCTTTTTGCCTAAAATTGCTTAATAGTGCCATATTACCTAGAGTATAATGCCTAAGACCTTTAAATTAGACTTGAAAGTCCTTCATATTTGCCTTTGTCTACTTCTCTAAATCTGTAATTTTTCTGTCCCAGGACCAAGTCTCCACTTAAAGACTCTCTCAGTTTTATCCTTTAGCTATAGCAAAGATTTGGATCAAGAAAGTTGGACCATAAAGAAGGCTGAGTACTGAAGAATTGATGCTTTCAAACTGTGGTGTTGGAGAAGACTCTTCAGAGTTCCTTGGACTGCAAGGAGATGCAACCAGTCCATCCTAAAGGAAATCAATCCTGAATATTCACTGGAAGGACTGATGCTGAAGCTCCAATACTTTGGCCACCTCATGCAAAGAGCTGACTCACTGGAAAAGACTCTGATGCTGGGAAAGATTGAAGGCGGGAGAAGAAGGGGACAACAGAGGATGAGATGGTTGGATGGCATCACTGACTCAATGGACATGAATTTGAGCAAACCATGGGAGATGGTCAAGGACAGGGAAGGCTGGTGTGCTGCGGTTCATGGGATTGCAAAGAGTCTGACCCAACTGAGCAACTGAACAACAACAAGACCAAAGATGGCTAAAGTTCTTGGGAAACACCATATTGCTCTCTTTTCATTTATTACATTCTCTACCCATCTTGTATTTTCATTTTTTCTCTACTTGCAAAATTCCTTTTAACCCTCAAAACCTAAGCAACATTTTTTGGAAAAACTTCCATGAAATACTCAGAATCAATCTTCTCTCTTTTATTTTTTCCACATCCTCAGTATTTGCACAGTTGCCGGCACATGCTAATTTCATAATAGTTGCTTTTATGTAAATATATCATGTTTATGACTGTAATTCTCTGGATCTTTAATGAAAAAAATGTGCCTGTAAACCTTTAAGAGGAGTGTGGACTGTACAGGGTGTATCAGGAATCGCATGCAATTGCTGGCAACAGAGATCTGGTTGGAATAGCTTAAAAACATTATGATTTTATATCTTCACTAAAATCAAGGTAAGAGGTAGACACGCGAGGGCTGATGTGGCAGTACCACAAGGTAAATTAAAGTTTCATCTATAGGGTGTTGTACTATAAGCTCTGACAGTTTTTCTTTTTGTAATGCAAGTGCCTAATTTAAAATCTGCCTAAGCACCCACTTCAGTGGTGGCTATCTGGAATGAATACAGTGCCAACCTCAAGGCCAGTTAAAGAGTCAGGCCATGCCCCACCTACTTTGCTTCAAAAACCTTGGTTAATTTCAATAACCAAGTATTTGGGACAAAGATTTCCCCTTCGTGTGCTTTAAATTTCCACACTTGTGTTTAAATTCACTGATACAGAATGAACCTTTGAAACTATAGGCCCTCATCCTGCTGCTGCTGCTGCTGCTGCTGCTGCTGCTGCGTCGCTTCAGTTGTGTCCGACTCTGTGAGACCCCATAGACGGCAGCCCACCAGGCTCCCCCGTCCCTGGGATTCTCCAAGCAAGAACACTGGAGTGGGTTGCCATTTCCTTATCCAATGCATGAGAGTGAAAAGTGAGAGTGAAGTCACTCAGTCATGTCCGAATCTTCGCGACCCCATGGACTGCAGCCCACCAGGCTCCTCCATCCATGGGATTTTCCAGGCAAGAGTCCTGGAGTGGGGTGCCACTGCCTTCTCTGATAGGCCCTCATCCTAGACCTCAATAAAGCAGAACTCCAGGCCTCTTGCACACTCTCTCTCTGTGAGGCCTGCTGTGTGTCGCTAGATGTGTCATGTAATTTCTGAGACTTGTAAGGACCCATTTTCTTTCCCCTGAAGTTTCTTAATGGTTATTGCTGAGGGTGTTCTGTGTGTGGAATCAAAATTTGCACCCAAGGACTTCGCTTTGGTCCAGTGGCTAAGATTCTGCACTTCCCATGTAGGGGCTCCAGTCTGATTCCTGCCGGTGGGAGCTAAGATCCCACATGCCACGTGGCACAGCCAAGAAGTAAACACTTGAAAAATTACAAACCAATGTGACACGAGGATTATTTTTAAGTAAAAGAAGCCTCAGGAATTATTTTTATTTCACCCTTAGCTACCTAATAAATTAGTTAAAAGGGCCTATAACAAGAATGGAAAGAAAGAAAAGGTTAGTCTCTCAGTCCTATCCAACTCCACAATCCCATGGACTGTAGCCCAATAGGCTCCTCTGTTCACGGGATTTTCTAGGCAAGAAGAATGGAGTGGGTAGCCATTGTCTTCTCCAGGGGATCTTTCTGCCTCATTGCTGGCAGATTGTTTACCATCTGAGCCACGAGGGAAGCCCTGCAACAACAATGCAACTATCACCAAAGATATCTGCTACTGGGTTAGGTGCGGAAGAAGGAATTTGGCAGGGCCTGGAGACCAATGTCCTGTCTGTATCCTATTGTCTCTGTGTCCCCAGAAAACATATGTTTATAAAACATTTGTTTTCCCATCTCCATGTGAATCACCTCCCTTCCTTTTGAAGTCCCAATCCAATACCCTCAATGTTCTCCTTGGTCTTTTGCTGTAGATGGTGTTTAAGGTGAGGGCTTTGGACACTTTGGTGAATTACTCAGTTTTCCTGGGTCTCTTCCATGTGTACATGCTATTAAACTTTTTTGTTTGCTTTACTCCAGTTAAGCTGTCTCATGTCAGTTATTTATTAGACCAACCAAAAGAACCTAGAAGGGTAGAGGGAAGTTCTTTTCTCTCCCACACTTCCAGTCATAGTAAGAAGCAAAAGGGCCAGCCCAGCCAAGACACTGGTTATCAGTAGACTAAGACTGGCACAGAGCAGTGCCATCATGCCAACTTGGGGGATTTTATCCTAAAAACAACCCAATGTCTGAAGAGTATGGACTACTGGAACTCCAGCCATCATATATGGTTGAAGAGTAAAACAGAAAAGTGGCAAAATAGATCCACTCCAATCTAAACTTACAGCCCTCTCTAAGGAACTTTTCTCACACAATCTAAAATTAGATTTATATTTCATTGGCCTCCTCAGTGAAATATAGACTGGGAAATATATTCACCTGGTTATAATGTATATATCACCCTGTTTCCACCCCATCTCCAAATAAAAAGTTTTTTAAAATTGGTTTTCTGTTACTAAAAAGGAAGAGATATGGATAAATAAATTCTGCTGGAGGAGTTTCAAACTATGAAATCCTTATTTCATGAAACAAGAGCATTGCTAGAAACATGCATTCTTTGAAATCCAGTTTTGGAAACAATGGTCTAGGCAAGCTCTTTGAAACATTTTTCCCAGTGTAAAAATATGTCATTAATTACTAGTTACTCCAGGCGTGAATTTCAGATCCCCTCAGATCTGATATTCTACTATTGAGATCAAAACCTGCATGTTTAGTTCAAATAACTGTTTTTGTGTTCCCTTTGGCTCTGTACATTTATGAAACATTTTCTCTAGGATGGTAATGATCCTTTCTCTTCAGAGATTTTTTTTCCTGAAACCCGTCATTTTTTCTTCCAAAGGACCAAAGTCTAGAAGCACCTCGAGTAAAGATAGGTCAGCTATATTTTTATGCTAGAAGACTGATTCAGGTGCTTCTACCCATCTTATTGTGTAGACAGTCTATTGTCTCCTAGGGTGTCCACTGGAAGAAAAAATGTTATGTGCTGTATTTCAGCTGCTGTCTAGAGCCAAGCTTTTCAAACAGTGAAGATAAAACCCGCCAATCATTTTGTACCATTACTGAACCTACCAATCTTTGGGATACTACAATTCTCTATCAAATTATGACAAAGCTGCCTGCTTTATAAGGGAAGAAACATCTGCAGCATAAAAGATGCTGCATTAAAATACAGGCTATATATTCTGCAAAGATCCTAGCTCTGGAGCCAGATAGTTCCAAGGTTCAAGTCTTGGCTCAGGCATTGGCTGGATGTAAAATCTTTGAATTTTCCACCAAAAAGAGCTTTGCCTCTCTGAGTCTGAATTCCCATCTCTGAAAGGAGCATCAAAGCATTTTGCAGAATAATCTTGAGGTTTAGAAAAAAGCCAGTAAAGCATTGAGCATAGTTCCTGGCACATGTACTCCTCCATAATTTGTTATCTTCCTTGACTTCTTATTCCTTCCCCACCCTTCCCCATCCTTTTACTCATCCTTAGATTGTTATTTTTGGTGGCTGTAGAAGTATCAATGTTCTATAGTAATAATAATAGCTAGATACAAATATACTTTATTCTGTTCTCCAAACACTTTAAGGTGAAGGCAATTTTTTTTTCCTTTGCAATCCATACACCTGCCTTCCATTGTGCAAATGTATTCCTTATTTTCAGAAGACTCACAGCATCAGTAGACTTTGTGTCTTTTTTTAAAATAATGAGGAATGTGAGCCAGTTTAATTCACAAAGGAACAGAGACGGCATCTATCCCATCTGATTGCCTACTGTAGTCTATAATTTTCAACACGATCTGGCTCCTGCACAAATGGCTAAATTCAGCCAGTTTTCCTTTTCCTCTCACTCATTATGTTCCAGCCACACAGCTTTTCTTTCTCTTTTTCAAGCTTCAGTGTCTCTACTCATGTGGCTTCTCTCTCTCTCCCTCTCTTTTCCCCTCCATTTCACTTTCTCTCCCTCTCCTTTTCCCTGTCCTCCTGGGATATTCTTCCCCCCAAAGTCTACATGGCAGACCTTTATCTTAAATGCTATCACTTCAGGCAGGCCTTTCTGGACCACTCTATTTAAAGAAGCTTTCGTAATATTATTCTTTTCATTGAGCTTCATAATGTTTATAACCACCCAAGATTTTAAAATCTATGTATTCACCTTTTTATATTTGTCCTTGCTCACCAGTAGGCGTGCAGCAAGAGGGGAAGGAAATTGTTGGTCATAGTTAGTGCTCTATCCCTTGTATCTGGAATAATCTCTGCAATCTGGAAGGTGCTTGATATATACTTGAATCGATGAATTCATGCTAAGTAAACCTTTATTGGGATTCCCAGATGGTATTAGTGGTAAAGAACCCACCTGCCAATGCAGGAGATGCAAGAGACACAGGTTCAATCCCTAGGTCAGGAAGATCCCATGGAGGAGGAAATGGCAACCCACTCTAGTATTCTTGCCTGGAAAACTCCATGGACAGAGGAGCCTGGCGAGTTATAGTCCATAGGATCAAAGAGGTAAACACAATTGAAGCCACTTAGACAGCACAGCACAAACCTTTACTAAATATGCAGGAAGGGAATCACAGGATATTTTTAGTCTTTTGTCTTTCTACACTTCTTTTATATGCTGCAAATGTTTTTTTTTTCCAACAGTCTCTCAAGACCATAAAGTATCTAATATTTATTTACTTGTAAGCTAATACTTTATTCTGCTGCCATTTCTAGACTGCTAGTAAAAGACATAAGATCCCCATGTCAAAAACAAAGGACTTTATTATTCCAAGCACGCAGCACGAGGCGTGCAGCACGAGCATCACATTTGCATCAGTGTCCCATGCCCCGATTTTCACAGGGTGACATGACGAGGGCCAGGTGACATCTGCAAATTGAATGGGGTACATTATAGTAGAGGAGATTCCAATTTAGGGGACTCACATGTCTTACTATGAGAAATGAGCATGCTTGCGCTTTATTCTAGATGAAAACATTATCTCTACCTTCCAAGGCAATAAGAAAAATTGCTTTTTGCTCTAAAGAGACATACTCTCTTATAAGGATGTTTACTAAAGAAACATCTATGAAAAAATAATCTGGAAGAAAGCAACAGTTGTTTCCTGCTCATAAGATGTGCAGAAATGCCAGAAAATGCATTTTTCTATCTCCCAATAAGTCCCTCTAATTCTTACTCACATTTCAGCCCAGGGTCTATCTTGCTCTTTTATCTTCTATAATGTGTTCAATCCATTTGTCCACTCTGAATGCTCCTGGTTCTCAGGAAGCTTATAGTCTAATATCAGTGAGTAAGGAAACCCATTTTCCAGCTCCCAAACCGAATTACCTGCCCCAACCTGTGAGTACAGGCCCCTAAATATTTGAAGTGGCAGCCACTGTTTCTCAGCAACATCTCTCTAGGTATATTAGACAAGAAGTAGTAATGCTTTCCAGTGAGTACAGAAGGCTGGATAGATTCTGAAGCACTTAGAAATATTAAACTCAGCAGGAGAAGTATAAGAATGATTGCACTGAGAAAAATCCCCTTATATGATTTACTATTGTTGGTATTCGTAATAATCAGAAGATCCCTAACCAGCAGGGCTCCAATACTTTGGAGATGGAAATGTGCCTGTCATAGTATGCAATGTAATCAGTCTGTATTTGTAAGGACTGGATTAGAGGTGGGAAATTTTCAGTCCAGTAGAAGCCTGGGCACCAATATCTGAGTGTCAAGTTTTTGAAAATATTCAGCAAGTTCTTTGGATATATGGACTGATATATAGGAAAACAATTTTCTCGATTGATAACTGCAATAAGAGACATAATGTTCAAAAAGAAATAGAGAAGGGTGTAGAGGCTATATTATACAATTTGCAAACTGCAACATTTTTTCTTTTTACCTGTTCAGAGGTTCATAGAGCCAAGGAGGAGAAGTAATTGTACATTCTGATTGATCTAACTTCAGTGTTTGTATGATCTCAATCTTTCAGAACATTTATAACTAGACTACAGTCTTTAAGGTAGGATTATCTAAAGCCTATAATGACTGCCCACACTGATAGACATTGCCATCACGTCTAGGAATCTTCAGTTCATCCATTAAATCCTAAATTGTACAGTGTATCCAGGGAGACATGTGTTGCTTGACATGTAGCATTAGCATGCCTGTTTTGTAAATTCTCAAGTGATGATGACAACAGCTGTGTTCCTTAAAAAATAATAAAATAAAATCTTATAGTGTCACTGTCTCCAGTAATGATACCTATGGTGAAATTTCCCTCAGATAATTGATTTCTAACCTCACTTCAGTCCTGAGTATTCACTGGAAGGACTGATGTTGAAGCCAAAACTCCAATGCTTTGGCTACCTGATGCGAAGAGCTGACTCATTGGAAAAGACCCTGATGCTGGGAAAGATTGAAGGCAGGAGGAGAAGGGGACAGCAGAGGATGAGACAGTTGGATGGCATCACTGACTCAACGGAGATGAGTTTGAGTAGATTCCGGGAGTTGGTGATGGACAGGGAGGCCTGTCATGCTGTGGTCAATGGGGTCGTGAAGAGTTGAATATGACTGAATGTCTGAACTGAACTAAATGAACCTCACTGTGAGGAACAAATATTAATCTCAATCTGTAGAGAAACTGAGTTTCAGAAAGATTTATTACAGTAGTGATAATAATATTAAGAATAGAAATAATATCAGTTACTTTAAAAAATGTTTACTGAGTATCATATGCTAAGCACTGGGCTTCCCTGGTAACTCAGATGATAAAGAATCTTCCTGCAATACAGGAGACTCAGGTTCAATCCGTGGGTCAGAAAGATTCCCTGGAGGAGGGAATAGCAACCCACTTCAGTATTCTTGCCTGGAGAATCCATAGGGTCCATAAGGGTCACAAAGAGTCAGACATGACTGAAGTGATTTAGCACATATAAGCACTGTGCTAAGAACTTTATTTACCTAATTTAGGCCTCACAGGAAAAATCTGAAGTGGCTCTTATTCCTAATTATTTGGCAAATAATCAGAGACATAGAAAGGTTAAGTAATTTGTCTCTGCTCAGTAATTAGCTGAGTCAGGACATGACCCCTGTTTCTGTGAAAATGCTCTGCTGTCCCTCTACTTGGATATCTACTTCATGGAGTCTGCTTTGAACAAAACCTCTGCCACCTCTATGCCCACCCAAGACTGGACATCTAACCCCTCCCTCCAAACTCTACTCTCACTTCATCTCAAAAGCACAAAGAAAGTCCTTCTCTTTGCAACCAGTCTTCTTAATCATTCAGTCATGTCTGACTCTTTGCAAACCCGTGAACTGTAGCCCATCAGGTGTCTCTGTCCATGTGATTTATCAGGCAAGAACGCTGGAGCGAGTTGCCATTTCTTTCTCCAGGGGATCTTCCCGACCCAGGGATCAAACCCATGTCTCCTGCGTCTCCTGCATTGAAGGCAGATTCTTACCCTCTGAGCCATCAGGGAAGCCCATCAGGGAAGCCCCAGAGACCATGTATGCCTTATTTCCCTGCATCATGCCACCTTGACTATCATGCTAATTTTTACTCACTTACTCTTTTGAAATGCAAATCTATTTAAGCTGGGTTGGAAATAAGAAAGTGCTCCTCTCATCTACCAGGATGCAGTAGTGAAATGTAATCATCAGAGTTTTAAAATTAGAAGTGTTGCAATAAAATCCTGCAGATATATTTATTAGTGATTATACCTGACCTTTTCATCCTTTAGACAGAAAGCCATGCTTTCAACCCAGAGAAAATAGATACCCAAAGTGTATTATATTCATTAAGGGAGAACTGTTTTCTTTCTTTGTACAAAGATGCAAAGCAGAATTATACTTTTCTCTCGACTATGAGGTTAACTTTTTAAAATCTCCATAAACGATGGACTTATGATGGTACATTGTTTAGGAGTGGAAAAAAAAGACATTTGGGACATTTAAACATACTCTGTTTTAAAGCAGGGTTTTAAACTTACTCTATTTTAAAACAGCCACTCTTTGTTGAGGCTATGTGAAAATTAAAGAAAAAATAACAGTAAAACCTTCCATATGAGAGAAAAGAGCATGCTTGATAGGAATTTGGAGCTGTTTACTTACATACCCGTTGTGCAAAATCACAGAACCAAACTTACATATCTTTTCAAGCCAGGGAAACAAAGGGACTTATTGAACAATTGGCCCATGAGAATTACATGGCCAGTGGCATTCCAACATCTGCAGACAGAGAACTAGGCGCAGAACTCTGGTTCCCATCAATGTGATGCTAACAAACTTAAACGGATGCTCTGTAGGCTGGCTAGCAAGCACGAAACAAATTCTGCCTGAAACCAACAAACCAAACACGGGGAGGAGCGGAAGTCTCCACATCGGTGATGCTGTGAACTGTTCTGGTATTCATAGCATGCACGCAGTGAGGCTTTCCTGCTCAACAATGTATGTTCAGTTGGTTGATAGCCTCTGTTTTTCAATCATCTGTTACTGAGTTTCTAGTAAACCTATAAGCACATTATTTGAAGCAGAACTTAAGATTCTGAACTAAGTTATCTTATTTCTGAAGGGAAGTGTTACTCCTGGATGACTATGTAATTAGGAGAACAGAGAAAGTGAGTCTGAGCTTCTAGCAACTAGGCTGCCACTTCCTCTTCAACTTCTAGAAGAAGTGAATGAAATCTCAGCAATTTTGAGAATCCATCCTTTTCTGGGTGATAATTATAATACAAACTTGTCTCTACAAACACGTAAGAGTCAGACTTCCGTGGTTTTAAGTGAACTCAGGTGTCACTGATTTCTTCTGTATCAGGAAATTGATATCACAACCTTTTACTTTTCCTTTCTGTTATTGTTTTATTAAAGTTTTTACAAAATATGTATATACATTTAAAAGTTGTACTATGTGGAAATGACAAATTAAAAAGATGTGATATCTACAGATAGTTTTATTTGTCTTAAATGTGCACCATTTCAGACCTATATTTCACCTTGTTTTTATATGTATTTTGCAAAACAGAAATCATACTATTTACATTTGCTTTTTGATTCAGCAATACATTGCAAGCATCTTTTTGTGTCAATGAGTAAATATTTACTTGTTTTATTTTTAAACATTGCATATAATTTCATGTGAATATATCAAAATTTATTCAACCATTCCCCCATATTTGAACTTTTATGCTCTTAATTTCAGAAGTATTTACTGATGATTCTACATTAAGCCTCCATCCATATACACACTTTTCCTCTTGTACTAAAATATCTAAAGAATGCATTCCTAGAAATAGTATTACTGATAGAAATTTTGTATATATGTATTTATCATGATATATACTAACATTGCTTTTATTACCAGCAATTTTTCAGATGAACATTAAATCAGAACATTAAAGCCTTTAAAATATTTGTAACAATCTGATAACCATGACATTATGTTGTTTTAGTCTGTATTTTCTTGATCACAACTGTAGTTAGATATCTGCTCTTATATTTCTATTAGTAGAATTATCTTACTGATGTAACATTTCATCTTCTGTTCTCATTTCTTTTCTGTGAGTTGTCTTTTATTATTTATTTAACTGATCTATAGGATTTTTGTAAATTTCTTCCTTCACAAAGAATCCATTTTTATTTACAGTTGGAGGTGCAAATCAAATTAAAAGTTTCTGTTTGACTTTAATGCATGCTTCATAATGTTGCCAAATGTATTAAATAATAAATTACTTCACAGATTTGGAATGTTACTTTTTCATATAAAATTTATCATATGTCCATGAATGTTTCTAGGCTTTTCATTATTTTTTAAAATAGCTATATAGAGCGTTCGGAGCCAGAAATCTTGAGTTTATTTACTATACTTTTTCATATGCATTTTTCTATCTGGTAGAACAATGTCTATGCCTAGACTTTCTTTCCTCTAAAAAATTCTTGGTGATTTTCTTCACATATGTTCCTTCACAAGGACTTGTGAATTGACTTTACCAGTTCTAAGGATAACCTTAATTATTTAGTACATTTGTAAAGATTTTGAATACAATAAATTATGGGAACTCCAGACATTAATATTCACATAGACATGAATTCTGCAAATGGAATTGAGAAAGCGAAACTAGTAGTTCTAAGCAGGTGTGTCCTTCAATAGAGCACTATGCTGTTAAATAAATAAATATAAAATTTGAATATGAATTTGAAAACCAAATAGAAATTATGATAAGTGTGGTTACTGAGGGCTCTGCAAATAAAAGTGATACAAACAAGTAACTACTTAATATTGTCCAGGCATCATCTTTTTAGATTTTAAATAAAATTTTATTTTTCCATACATTTAATGTATTGAGCTCTGAAGACTATATTTATCTTTATTTCTTAATCAGTGTTTCAAAAAAGAAGGGATTTTAGCAACTTTAGAGTAAGAATGATATTTGAAAGGGAAAGAATGATAAAAAAAATTGGGACTACAATTTCAAATTTTACAAACACTTGCTCTACCTGTATCCCTACATTATAGTAGATGGGTTACTGTAAGGTTTAACTAATTTAGTCCTAAAATGTTGGGGTTTTTTTCCCTCTCACATTTTCCTGGTGCCTCACAAGCTCTTCTCAAAGAAGGTGGTATTAGTCTGCCTTCTATTTTAATTTTTTTAAATTTTCCTTTTTTCTTATATATTGCTCCAAGCCAAATTACACCTTGATTTTGGGAAAGCAGGGGATGGAGGCCACAGTTTGTAATGGATTTTTTTTTCGTAATTTATGGGGCCTCCCATGAGCATGTATGTAGGCAATAGCTGCTGCTCTGAGAGCAGGGCTTGTAGTGGTGTCCTTAAGCCTTTGACAAAGGCTTTCCAAACCTTGACTGACCTTCCCCAACCATGTTCTTCCAAAGCCACAGGGCAGTTCTCCTGAATTCGCTGACTTGCTCGGGAGCCTGACAAAAATTTCTCCAGGCACTGAAATCTTGATTTAAACATATGGCTGTCAGACTAACTTAAGACAGTTCAATCCCTGAAATAGCTAGTTTTCCTAGAGGTATGGAGTCTCTCAAGGTCACCTAAAGAATAACTACAGTATTTTAACATGGTTCACCAAACTAATAATGAAGGGTAAGAACAGAACATCAGTCTAGATAAGTTGCTTGCAGACACTGTTTCTAGGTTCTGGCTGCATTCCACTTGGATCTTTAGAAGAAATAGAAGCATCTTTTAAATTTGAAGTTATCTATTGAAAATATTTGTGTTTAATTTGAATTTCTGAACATTGATATTATTCACTTGGTTCATCAAGGAACTTCCCTGCTAAACTTTCCTTCTGAAAGATTCCCCAACACATTAAAAACAGGAAAAGCATGGTATAAAAATGGATCTCATCAGAGTTTCCCTGATACCTTATTTGTCTAGCAAAGCTTTCTTTGATTTATCATCAATTCCAGAATTTGCCAAATCAATAATCAATGGCTTGTCTTCCAATGTTGCTTTCTAGAGTTTTTGAACTGCTTCTTACTTCAGCAACAATTATACCAATTATCAGGAAAGAGCAAAACATAGCAAGAGTAGATAACTTTCCTCAACCTCTTACTTATTCCTTCATTTTCATGTCATTTATTTTATATTCCATTTTTTCTATTTTCAATATTAAGCTATCATATTTTCACTCAATGTGAGTTGTCTTATTGGCAAAAGAGTTAAGCAGAAGAGGTTGGATGAAGAAGAATTTTTTATCTTCTGTTATGTGGTTATAGTTGAGCCTTACAGATGCTTCAGCCTCAAGCATTTTATGTCTTTTGTGCTACCACCTGCTGAGTCAAGTTTTTCTGAAATAATGAATTTGCTTTCCCTGCAAAGACCAATGTTTTCTCGCTACAAGTTCAAACTCTATGATAAAAAAGCCCAAATGGTCAGCCTGGTATTTGATAAAATTTGACTGTGTTGGTTTAACTGTAAAGTTTCAGCTTAATTGGTGGACATAAGTAAAACCTTAATTTCAATATTTGAAAAGCTAAGTTATTGGACAAGTCATATATTATCACAAATTATTACACTATAAAGATTGTGTTAACTATAACTGCCGATTCTTGAAAATATTTTTTAGGTATATCATAGATATTCTATGTAAAATAAAGTTATTACTCATCTAATACAATACAAATAAAGAAACTGAAGTTTAGAAAAGGCAGGTGACCAAACAGTAAGTCACTAACTGAGAAAGAACGTACCTAACTCTATATCCTACTTTCTTAAATAGGTTATTCTTATTCTCTATTTGCTGTTGTTTAGTCACTAAGTTGTGTCCAACTCTTTGTGACCCCAAGGACTATAGCCCTCCAGGCTTTTCTGTCTATGGGATTTCTCAGGCAAGAATAATGAGTTGCCACTTCCTTCTCCAGGGGATCTTCCCAGCACAGTGATCAAACCCACATCTCTTGCATTAGCAGGCAGATTCCTTTCCACTGAACCACCAGAGAAGCTCTCCTTCCTTATATCAAACATTTAAACCTGTAGTTTACATTTCACTGTCACAAACATCTGTGATCTGTATTTTCATCAGCCTATCATGTCAGTTCTACTCCCAGATTACATGGAAGGGAACTACCTTCACTGCTTAATAATCATGAAATTTTGGAAGCCACAAAAATCTATGCCTGTGGTCAAATCCAAGTTCTGATTTATACCCATGTGTCTCAGAGGAAGTCCCTTATTCTTTTTGAACCTAGGTTCTCTATCTGTAATCAGCATAATTATAATAATGTAATTGCAAAGTTCATGTCAAGGAGGGAGAAACTAGTACAGTGTCTGGTATATTACAGTTATTAAATAGGAGATACTCTATTTTATGAGGGGAGGGAATAGTATTTTGGAGTTCATTCTCTCACTCCCCTAAATGAAATTTATGAATGGTCTACTTTCTGTTGAAATTCTAACAGTGAGTATGTGTAGTGACAAACAGTAAGCCCACTCAACTGCTTTCAAAGATGCACTTTACATCTTTCAAAGGCAATTAGGAGCTGTCATCTTTATAGCCAGTTAAAATGTAGGACAAATAAATATATCTTTATTTGTCATCTTGATTCTTTATGTTAACTTGGTAACAGACTATGCATTGTATCCTTTTACTGGCTAAGAGAAATGCTTTCTGGGCCAGATCTCCAGTTCTCATAGTGAATAGCCTACATTTATGATGTTTGCATGGGTTTTTTGTTTCATAAATACAATTACTCAAGAGTGATTATCATTCACCATTAAAAGTCTTTAGTTCTTCTCTACCCCTGCACAAGTTCATATATATACATGTGTATATTCATATGTATATACATATATATAATACATATAATTGAATACATATTATATTAAATATAATGGAGGTTTTGAAATATTCTCCAAGAAAAATCTTGATGAATGTTACTATAAGCAAAATGGAAATGTGTTAGAATAAGATTCTTTAGTTGTAAATGATAGTTTAAAACCCCATTAGTTCTTTTTTCTACATTTAACACAAAGATGTTAGTTACATTTGGATATATTTATGAACAACCTAATAAAAATGCATCCACAAACTCGTTTTCATTTCACTGCACTGAACACAATTATTGTAAACATCAAGAATTGGGAGCTATTGAACAGATGGGGCATTAGTGTCTTAATTCTTGATCTTTGTTCTAGTAAATCCTTCCGTTTCATATCCTTTCCACAAATCCTACAGCCATTCAGGGCACGATGAATGATTTTTTAAATGCTGCTTTAATGTTCATGTCACTTTTTGTGTTTTCCAATTTCAAACAAATATGTAGACTCAGGTGCCCAAGCAGGATAATGAGTTCATATTAAAATACTCAAATAATGTAAACTAGGCATATCCTAATCATGCCAGAAGATTCTGCATATACTATAATAAATGCAGTTTCTTGATACAAACATGCCTAATGTTCTTTTATTATTTCTGATAAATAAATGCTATAAACTGATTCCTGACTGAGATTTTTATTTTTCCATGTTGCATGTCAGACACCTAAGAAATGATACTGATTGAATATCTATTCACTATGTTTATCTTAACAAACAAAAATAGAGGTAAATAAACATACTAATGGTTTAAAAGACTTTACACAGAGACCATACATACACACACACACACATTCAAAGCTTCACTAATGGAAGCACATACACATCCTGAATGTCTTAATTTTGCCCTAAAAATAGAGAATATCTGTTTCCTGAATCAAGTCATAAAGAATATAGCATTTAAAAATATCTATTCTAGGGTTGTGACAGGATTTTAACAAACTATGTGTGTTTCCTTACCTCCCTCCTGGCTTACACCTTAGTCTTCAATTTGCAGACGGAATCTACAGAGTCCAAAAACCTTATTCAAAGTTTTAGGAATCATTGATATTTTATTTGACTTTTGAAAACAGTTTCTTTCAACTATCAGCATATTATAATTCCTCTTAACTCTGAATAAAACTGCAGTTTTCTGCTTGGTTTGATGGGATTGACATCTGTGCAAAGAAAAGACTTTGAAAGAAAATGGGTGAATCTAGGTTACACATGAGTTGCTTATAACTGAAAACTGCCACAGATGAAAATTGGATACTGTCCTACTTATGTGACTATTAAGGAGAGTCTGGCTCTCACATGTGTATTTTATTCCTGATGGTTATTGTTTGGGTCCTTCTTAAATCTTATGGAAAAATAACATAAACTGTAGCTTTGGGGAAAACTACTGCCGACTGTAGTAGCTGTGCTTAGAATGTATCTGATGGGTTCTCTCTTGGGACGTATTCTCTTCAAATCTTTCTGGTTTGGGGGAGAGCAGACAGGATGATGTGAGAAGACCTGACCTCACTTCCTCTCAGGAGCATAGCAAAATCACAACTATATTGAGAACAACCATCAGTGGAAAAGACTGGAACCCACAGAAGAAAACCTTCTCCAGCATAAAAAAGGAACCACAATAAGACAGGAGGAGGAGTGGATGTGCAATGGAATCAAATCCCATCCTCACATTAGGTGTACAACATAAACACTGGAGAATAATTCTACCATGGAGGTTTCCCCCTCAGGACTGAGAGTTCTGAGCCCCACGTCAGGCTCCCTGGCCCAAGGGTCCAGCACCAGGAAGATAAGCCCCCAGAGCATTTGGCTTTGAGGGCCAGCTGAACTTAACTGTCAGAGCCTCACAGGACTGAGGGAAACAGAGACTTCACTTTTAACGGGGAACACAAAATACCAGGGCAAAAGCAGTCCTTTAACAGGTGCCTGGGCCAGACTCCTTGGAAGGAAAGTTATGACCAACCTAAACAGCATATTCAAAAGTAGAGACATTATTTTGCCAACAAAGATCTGCTAGTCAAGGTTATGGTTTCTCCAGTGGTCATGTATGGATGTGAGAGTTGGATTATAAAGAAAGCTGAGCACCGAAGAATTGATGCTTTTGAACTGTGGTGTTGGAGAAGACTCTTGAGAGTCCCTTGGACTGCAAGGACATCCAACCAGTCCATCCTAAAGGAAATCAGTCCTGACTGTTCATTGGAAGGACTGATGCTGAAGCTGAAACTCCAATACTTTGGCCACCTCATGCGAAGAGCTGACTCATTTGAAAAGACCTTGATGATGACCAAGATTGAAGGCAGGAGGAGAAGGGAACGACCAAGGATAAGATGGTTGGATGTTATCACCGACTCAATGGACATGAGTTTGTGTAAACTCCAGGAGTTGGTGATGGACAGGGAGGCCTGGCATATTGCAGTCCATGGGGTCGCAAAGAGTCCGACACACCTGAGCAAGTGAACTGAACTGAACTGAACTGGGCCAGACTTACCTGCTGGTCTTGAAGAGTCTCCTGGAGAGGCTGGAGGCTGTCACTCACTCTGGGGACATTCAATTATGGGAAAGCGGCAGTGGCCATATTGACTCATTAATATCAACACCACACCTGGTCCTACCCAGCAGTCTATGGTACATGTGCTGGTGCTGGGACTCACGCCAAACAACTTAAAGGGCCAAACACAGCCCCACCCAGCAGTGGACACGCCCTTAGATACGTGAAGGCTCCACTGTGGGCCAAGCTCCAGCTCTACCCACCAGGGACAGGTACCAGCAGCAAAAAACTAGGATCTACCATGCAGGTTAGACCCTAACCTGGGACCTGCTGGGCCCTGACCATGCCCACTAGTAGAACAACCCAAGCTTTGGGACCCATACCCTTTACTCAACTGTATCAGCAAATATTCTCCCTCTATCCGTGTCCCACCTTCCCCACTCTGACCCAAGGAACAATCCAAAAAGGGTTCTGGGCTCCCTGGTCTGCAGCCAGACTCCAGGAAACAGTTCTGCTGCCAGTGGTCTTGCACTAACCCCAGGACCTGCCAGTGGGTGTGGAGCAGCCCAGAGTCTTTGGGATCCTGAGTCTGCCTACCAGTGAGCCAGCACTACCCCGTGGGGCTCCCTAGGGTTTCACAACCAGCCACCTCGTGACCAGGCTCCACTAAACCACAGCCAGCAGCATCTGCACAAGGTAGGGCCTGGCAACCAACCAGAATAGAGACCAACTCCGCCTACCCTACCATCCAGACAAGTACAGTTTGGGTGATGAGGGGAGAGTGCACCACTGGGATGCATAAAATGCCTCCTGCATAGAGCCACTTCTCCAAGATCGAGATATGTAATTAACCTATATAACAGACATAAAAATACAAATAGCAACTAGGACAAAAGATGTGGCAGAGGAACATGTCTAGACAAAGGGATAAGATAAAACCCTAGAAGAACTAAGTGACCTGGAGACAGGCAATCTACTAGAGAAAGAGTTCAGAGTAATGATGGTGAAGATGATCAAAGAATTCAGGAGGGGAATGGATGCAGGGAGCACACGTTAGAAGTTTTCTTTTCTTTATTTTTAATATAAATTTATTTAATTGGAGGTTAATTACTTTACAATATTGTATTGGTTTTGCCATACATCAACATGAATCCACCACGGGTGTACACGTGTTCCCCATCCTGAACGCCCCTCCCTCCTCCCTCCCCATACCATCCCTCTGGGTCATCTCAGTGTACCAGCCCCAAGCATCCAGTATCTTGCATCGAACTTGGACTGGTGATTCTTTCTTATATGATATTATACATGTTGCAGTGCCATTCTCCCAAATCATCTCACCCTCTCCCTCTCCCACAGAGTCTAAAAGACTGTTCTATACATCTGTGTCTCTCTTGCTATCTTGCATACAGGGTGATCGTTACCATCTTTCTAAATTCTATATATATATGTGTTAGTATACTGTATTGGTGTTTTTCTTTCTGGCTTACTTCACTCTGTTTAATCGGCTCCAGTTTCATCCACCTCCTTAGAACGGATTCAAATGTATTCTTTTTAATGGCTGAGTAATACTCCATTGTGTATATGTACCACTGCTTTCTTATCCATTCGTCTGCTGATGGACATCTAGGTTGCTTCCATGTCCTGGCTATTATAAACAGTGCTGCGATGAACATTGGGGTACACGTGTCTCTTTCAATTCTGGTTTCCTTGGTGTGTATGCCCAGCAGTGGGATTGCTGGGTCATAAGGCAGTTCTATTTCCAGTTTTTTAAGGAATCTCTACACTGTTCTCCATAGTGGCTGTACTAGTTTGCATTCCCACCAACAGTGTAAGAGGCTTCCCTTTTCTCCACACCCTCTTCAGCATTTATCGTTGTAGACTTTTGGATCGCAGCCATTGTGACTAGTGTGAAGTGGTACCTCATTGTGGTCTTGATTTGCATTTCTCTGATAATGAGTGATGTTGAGCATCTTTTCATGTGTTTGTTAGCCATCGGTATGTCTTCTTTGCAGAAATGTCTATTTAGTTATTTGGCCCATTTTTGGATTGGGTCGTTTATTTTTCTGGAATTGGGCTGCAAGGGTTGCTTGTATATTTTTGAGATTAGTTGTTTGTCAGTTGCTTCATTTGCTATTATTTTCTCCCATTCTGAAGGCTGTCTTTTCACCTTGCTTATAGTTTCCTTTGTTGTGCAGAAGCTTTTAAGTTTAATTAGGTCTCATTTGTTTAGTTTTGCTTTTATTTCCAATATTCTGGGAGGTGGGTCATAGAGGATCCTGCTGTGATTTATGTCAGAGAGTGTTTTGCCTATGTTCTCCTCTAGGAGTTTTATAGTTTCTGGTCTTACATTTATATCTTTAATCCATTTTGAGTTTATTTTTGTGACAGAGAGTTCCTTGGACAGAGGAGCTTGGCGGGGTCTGTCCATGGGGTCTAAACGAGTTGGGCACAACTTGAGAGACTAACCCTAGAAAATACAAAGAACAACCAAATAGAGATGTATGATTTGGACTGTATGTAAAGTACTCTACTCCTGAAGCAAGTGTAGTGAAAAAACCTTTTTTTCCCCCTCAGAATACCTTAGAATATGGGCTGAGGATTTCAGGTGGTATGTGAGCTTTCTTGTCATAGCACATTGTCTGATAACTGAGAGTTTTATGGTTCAGTTAAAGCTTATGGAAAACATGGATAAAATAATCAGTATTGTGAATTTTATGAACACGCTGAAGATAATGGACTAAAATGTTTGATAAATAATGAATTTGTGTTGAGATCAAAGAGAAGGAAACTGGCATTCACTGGATATCTACCAGGTGTTATCCAAGAGGACCATGCATTTTGCATTTGCTTTCCCATATAATGCCACAACCAGCTAATGAGATAATAGTACCTCATTTTAAAACTTCAGAAAATGAGGTTCAGAAAAGTTGAGTAAATACCAATGGTCACAAGCCTATTAGGTGTCAGTGACTAAAGAGCTGTATCCATACATGAGCAGTCATTCTGCCGTGTGTTGTATGCTAAGTCGCTTCGGTTGTGTCAGACTCTGTGTGACCCCATGGACTGTAGCCCACCAGGCTCCTCTGTCCGTGGGATTCTCCAGGCAAGAATACTGGAGTGGGCTGCCATACTCTCCTCCAGGGGATCTTCCCAACTCAGGGATTGAACCCATGTCTCTTTTGTATCCTGCAATGACAGGTGGTTCTTTATCACTAGCACCACCTGGGAAGCCCCACATGGCTTCTGCGCCATGCTAACCTGCAAAAATCACTGAAAAAATTACATAATCTTTTTTATTTGTCTGAGTGGTTGGAGCAAATAATCTCTACATGCCTTTAGAATGTCAAACATTTATGACTTAAGTATGAGAAACTTTTGGTTTTCTTTTTACTGTACTTACCAATACTGAGATGTCAAACTAGCCTTTGGGCCTGGGAAAAATTGTCTGACTAACATGATGTCAAAGATGTCTAGCTTAAGGTACAGAATTTATTACCTTAAAGTACAGTTCTTTTCTTTTTCTGAACTGAACTATTAGTTCAATTTCAATTATAGCAGAAGGGCTAGCCCTCTGGACATGTGTATAGTTCATTAACAAGATGGTCAGTATTATATACAGCAAAATTAGAAGATGGGGAGCAGGTTTAGTGAGTGAAATGATTCCATATAAATATCCAAATATTATAAATTATATATATTTGGATATATACAAATGAGGATGAAATCCTATTTAACTGCCACCTGTATATTTCTTGTTACAGACAGTTTAGTTCAGTTCAGTCGCTCAGTCGTGTCCAACTCTTTGCAACCCCTTGAATTGCAGCATGCCAGGCATCCCTGTCCATCACTAACTCCTGGAGTTCACTTAAACTCATGTCCATCGAGTCAGTGATGCCCTCCAGCCATCTCATCCTCTGTCATCCCCTTCTCCTCCTGCCCCCAATCCCTCCCAGCATCAAAGTCTTTTCCAATGAGCAACTCTTCGCATGAGGTGGCCAAAGTACTGGAGTTTCAGCTCCAGCATCATTCCTTCCAAAGAACACCCAGGCCCGATCTCCTTTAGAATAGATTGGTTGGATCTCCTTGCAGTCCAAGGGACTCACAAAAGTCTTCTCCAACACCACAGTTCAAAAGCACCAATTCTTCGGCGCTCAGCTTTCTTCACAGTCCAACTCTCACATCTATACATGACCACTGGAAAAACCATAGCCTTGACTAGACGGACCTTTGTTCGCAAAGTAATATCTCACAGATGACCATTAAAATATTAACATTAAAATATATTTCCAATGTACATATTTGACCCATTCAAATGCATTTTAAAAGACCACTTTACCCTCTGGTCTTCCTTGGTTCCTCAGATGGTAAAAAATCTGCCTGCAATGCGGGAGACCTGGGTTTGATCCCTGGGTCAGGAAGATACTCTGGAAAAAGGAATGGCAACCCACTCTAGTATTCTTGCCTGGAGAATTCCGTGAACAGAGGAGCCTGGCAGGCTACCCGTCCATGGGATTGCAAAGAGTTGGACATGACTAACACTTTACCCAAGATCTCAGCTGAAGCTTATTTGATATTTTATCATTTTACTTAACTCTTCTCCCTCACCCAAAATTATTTTGTAAATGACGAAAAGCCACCCTGAATTAATGAGAACATGCTCGATATTATTTTTCTCATTTGGTTCACATTTAGTCGGATAAAGTAAAAACATTTCTGTTGAAAAGAATCAGTACACTTCTTCAATTAGGTCAGGGCTTCCTGCCATTTAAAATTGACAGAAAAAGCAAAATGTACCAGACTGCAACACTGGAAACAGAGCTATTAGGCCTCCCTATGATCTCTGGTCCTAGGTTTGACCTCAAGTTCCTTCTGCTCAGAACTAGTGACTGTTTCAAAGGGATTTCACAATTAGCCTCATGAGACAAAAGGAAAATAGCAGAAAACTTCCAAATACTAAAGTGAGCCTGACACCATGGTGCAATTGGATGCACTATATCATCAAAAGATAAAAGCTCATCATGAATAAACACCTTTTTTAAATACTCAGGGGTAGGTTTTATGTGACTGCTATGAAGACGGTCAAACATAGACATAAGAATAAAACAGATCTAAACATGAACTCACAACCACATCTTAAGGAAATAAAGTAATGTAGAGATGTGGTTAAGAGGATAAACTTTGAAGTTAGAAGATCTGAGTTTGCATTCTAGCACAAACATTCACTAGCTGTGTGACCTTGGGCAAATCTCTTGCTGTCTCTAATCCATAATTTATTGAATGATTTGTAAAAGAGGGATATAAGACTATCTCTCACAGATCTGAGAATTAAATGGAATGATTTATGCACATTGATTAGCACATTATTTGGCAATAAGTAAACATTTTAAGAATATTAAACATCACAGTTATTGTGATTTCAGGAACTTAATTCAATCAGAGGCACACTGACTTTAAAGGGTTTTCCCCCCCAGGTAAAAGAAAAAAACAAAATGTCAACTCCTATCTAAAAGAGTCAATGTAACAAGACCATATAAAATAAATGACTGCTTTGCCATTAATTTCTTATGGTTTATTCCCTGGTTTTATGTGCACCTGTTAATGACACCTTAGATGGAAAATAATAACCACACTCATAATTTAGAATTGCAATTGCTATTTTTGAAATAGTCAAACTATCAATATTTTAAACATCCACAATTTATTCATTAAAAACATACATGTCCCAAAAGATATTATATATACATCATCTAGCAAAACCTATCTTATAAATACTGCATCTTAAATAGAGAATCATCATATGGGTATTTCCATTTTCATATTTTTACCATAGTTTTCTGATACATTTGATAACTATTCATAAATATTCATTTGTTTTGAAAGGTATGGAAATGTGCAGTTGTATCTTGCTGGAGAGTCACATAACACTTTTAGTCTCAAGTGAGATGTGATTGGCATTGTTTTCATTATTGCTCAAATGATAAAGTTCAGTGTTTATGCTCAAAAAAACAATCAGCACAGTGATTTGGTTGTATGTCATTAGTCATAAAGTCATTCTTAATTTGTAAAGAGAAGTAAAAGGAGCTGTGACTATAAAGCCAAAGACGGGGAAAAAAATCTAAATTGTGTCATGTTTAGGAGTATCAGTCTCTTAAGTCAAAATGGAACTATGAAATTGCATTTTATATTGTCAGGTAAGAAAATAATGTTTACTAATTGTTAACCTGGGGTTTTGAAACCTTACTAAAGTGAATTTTATTCTCAGAACTGTTTAATAAATAAGTAAATTAATGGATAAATAAAATAAAAAATAAATAAATAAATAAAATTTAATAAATAAAGAAAAATTGGGTAATGTCACACAGGAAAACTCTTGATGCTCCTTCAGTGGCTATTGTTAAGAATACATTACATTTGTTGTGTCTGAACAGAGTAAGCAATTACTGCCCAGAAACAAAGGTATTATGAAATAATCTTCAAATCTCCCTTCCTTGAAGATTCATTTCTAAAATAACTTCCCAGTGACACTTCTCCTTCAAAACTCAGAAGAAACCAAGCCCAACTCTGAGTGTGATCTTCAATTATATATTTCTTATTTCAATCACTTGTTTTAAGTTTCAATCATATAAGCTGATTGTGTTGCAAGCACAGTCAAGGAACACTTGTAGAATCAAAAACGCATGAGTGATATAAACTGGCCATGTAGATTTTTCTCTTCCCTTACCAGAGATACAACCGTATCAGAAATCTCTTCTCTGCTAGAAATCCTCCTGGGAAAATGGCTAGGAAGCTCACCAAAGTTCACACTTTGTTCACCAGAAGAATTGCATAGAGGAGTCCCATCTCTTCTCTTCAGCACCTGCTGCTGCCTAGTCCAGGGGAAAGAAAGTGCTGAAGGGACAATTCCCACAGCATCAGGTCATTTCAGTAAATGCTTCCAGAAACACAGCACCCACCTCCTCTCTGCTACAAATTCCCATTCACAAAATCCGAGGAGAGAACTACAAGTCGTCCCTGATTCCTTGGAAATGTAGTTAGACTGATGTTGAAACACACCCTCCTTCCCTCAGTGTATAATTATTCGTGGGTGGAGAGCCACCAGGGAGGGTAATAGAAGAGGAAAGAAAGAGAGAGAGAAAAAAAAAAACAAAAACAAAAACAAAAACAAAAACACTAGAAGCAGGCTTTGTTTGACCTGACTTCTAAAAATCTTTCTGTTCATCTTTTCTCGTCCCCTCTCTCTCATTTTTCTAATCCAGAGAATGATGGAGTTACAAGGCAAGGGAATGAATCCGGAAATAGAGATAGGACGCTTGCCTAGAAATTATCCGGGCGAATTATTTAAAGTTAAATACTCCTGGTCCTAGGAAGCCAGCATAATTCATATTTAAAGGAGGTTATCTTTTCTCGATCATGACATAAACAAACAGTTTTCCTCCAAAGATTAAAAACCCGGTTCCAGAGCGCGTTCTGGCTGTCCTCTAAACTGCAGACTGACGAGAGGTGGAAAGCGCTGATAACCTGTGAAAGTGCGAAAGACTCTCTCACGCCGGTGGCCAATTCCCCACCGGCCAGAGCTCTTCCCTCCTAGCCCTCATCATTCGTGACTCTGCAAGACACAAGGACTCAGACGTGTGGGAGTGCGTGTGAGCGAGACAGGCGAGAGGAGAGCGCGCTTTCCACATGTGGAACCCTGCACCTCCCTGTCTCATCGCTTGCATCCATTCATATGCATGTAGTGGTTAAATATTTGATCAAAGGTGGAATAGTTATACTGATCGGTTGTATTTTTAATAGGCACACCTTAAAATAGAGGGTTCGTACATTGCAAGTGTGAAGAGATTCTGAGGAGAGTCCCTGTGCCTCTAACCCTTTCTACTCTCCCTCCTCCGTCTCTACTCCCCCCCAAAAAGGGAAAGCTTGCAGCAGATTGTAGAAGGATTTGAGTCTGCAGCTCAGAGAAGGGGATTAGGGCCAGAGCGGTGCAAGTTAAATTGTGCTGCAAATAAAAAATGGGCGGATTGGTCTCCAGATCCAGAGGCTGGTACCACCTTCCTTTCTAAAATAAAATCTCTCTGGCATGAAGTCACCGCCTATTTCACATCCGGTTTGCCCTGGGACGTATTACTACTGTCTTGGTAAAGAAAAATCTTTTGTTGTATAGCTGCAGATTGGAATATAGGGAAGCAAATTCGGGTGTGAAATCTTCAGCAAAGGAACACGCAGAGTCCATGATGGCTCAGCCCGCTCAGACCGAGTGAGTGAGCGGCGGAGCGAGGACGCCCCTCCGCTGCCGGCGCGCCCGGACTCGCGGACTCGCGGACTCGCGCCGGCTCCAAGCTCTCCACGATTTTCTCTCGCAGACTTTTCCCGGGTCTGGAGCGATCCTGTGCCCAGAGGGGGCCCAAGGTAAGTGCGGCTTCGGACCGCAGCACGCAGAGCTTTGAACGTGCCTTTTCCTTGCTGGAGAGACCAGAATGCAATAGGGAAAAGAGAAAGAGGGAACAGGACAAGAACCTGATCACATAGCAGGTAGACAGAACGAATGTTTTTTCTTTCAGGGTTAAAACCGCAGCGGTCTAGGAGCATTATCGTCATTATTATTATTTTCTCCGTCTTTCTTTTCTTTCCTTCCTTTGGCAGGCAGATTTGAATGTATTTCGCGGGGTAGGTGGTGACATGTTGTTTTGGTCTTTTTTTTTTTTTGGCAAAAGGGAGCTGAGGTGAAGTGGGGAGGGGCGTTGTGGGGGCATCCTCTAAAGTTAAGACGCTGGTATAGAAAACCTGTCTCAACGTTGCATATCTTAGGGAAGGCACTCTCCTTCTGGCTGCAAAAAAAAAAAAAAAAAAAAAAAAGCCTCTTTTCTCCTTTCCGGTGAACGCTGCTGAAATGCCCTCTGGTGTAGGGGTCTCTCCCATTCTGAACACGAAAAAACTCAAGTTCTCATTTGATGTGGGTGGCATGGAATATGGGTGTTTGGAGTGTGTGTTTGATGAGGCGAGGTTGAAGGTGGAAAAGGGTTAGGAGACAGCTTAGCGTTTCTCTTAAACTATTATGTTTGTATTTGCAAGAAACTTTCTTACTCAACAACTCAAGTGCCATGATAGGTTTGTTTTCCTCTTTTTAAAATGTCAGAGGAGGACAGAAAGCAATGGTATCTTGCTTTGGGGTTTTGTTTTGTTTCATTTATTCCTTCGGGAATTACCTTTCTTAAAAAATAAAGATCAACAAATATTAATAAGGTAGAGAAAGTTGTTTTTCCTTCATAACAGATGCTGAAGATTAATAAAATATTAATATAATTATGCAATTTAGATGCAATATTTTAACATGAGGATATTTATCCAATATTCCTTGTCCTATTCAACTCTTCTATGTTAAAAGCAGTCACTAGTTTAGGGAAAAAGTATGAATCTCACAGTTCTTATCTCTAGATCTAGACTGTCCACTCTAAGCACCTTAATTATGTTTCATTGCTTATATTGCCATTTGGAATGATTTTTACTGACATAAATGATCCCAGAGAGTGCGGAAAGCATTTGTGTAGATGTATTTAAAGGCATACCACATTAAACTATAGAGTGTCTCATGAAAAATATGCTTTAAAAGACTTGCAATCCATTAATCACTGACCCTCCTGAGGGATTCAGGGAAGTGCTAACAAATTTTACCTTGAACAGTTTCATAACTGAAATCAATTATCGCACATTCAAGTAAAGTGTTACCATATCTTCTCCTTCTCCAGGTAGAGCACTTATTTTTAAAAACTAACTGCACAAATAGGTTATAATTTTAAAAATTCTCTAAGCTTTCCAGACTCCTCCATTCCTCCAGCATCCCACTACCAAGTCGAAATTCAGCAATCAGACGGTGATTGATTGCACTTTACCTAAGAGGGAAAAAAAGATTCCCTTATTCATGCAAAGCAAAGCACTCCAGTTTCCATCTGTTTGAGATGAAACATTTTCTAGCAGCAACCCGGCAGGCAGAATCCAAGAGGGCTTAAAAGATATGTGTAGGCATGTTTGTGTGCATTTATGTGAGTGTGGTTTGTGTGTGAGAGACCAGCACATGGACTGACTATAAAGTGTGTCCTTTAGCCCCACAGAAGCATTAGTGAGCATATTTAACAAGGCAATCACAGGCAGAGAATTACAAGCACGACTTCAGGATTCAACAGTGTATCTCATGATTTTTTTTTTTTTTAAGATAAATAGCAGTTGCTTCTGAAATCAAGGTGTATCCAGAACCCCAAGATGAATTCAGTCATCAAAGCATAATAACCAACTCCATCACAGCCCCCAGACATGCTCTCTCTGTTGTAGACACCAGCTGAAGATTTTTAATGCACAGTGCAGTTGTGGGAACTCAAATCAGAAAGGTCAAATTTATCAGATGACAAACAAGAGGAGAGTAATTCAAACTATACTGGAAATATAAAGCCTATAAAAACAAACAACTCACAATTCTATGTTGAGCAATATTATCACCTGAGAGCATTTCAACTTGTATTCTTTTACAGGAGAAATTAAGACACTTATATTTCTGAATGGAGAAATGGAAGGGAAAGTGGAGAATGGATGGTCCAGGTTTCCATTGCTTCCAATGAGGTGTCATATCCCAGTGAGGTCATTTCCTGACTTCAAAGCATTTATCTGAACTGCCTCAGTCAGCCCTAGTGGTTATAACCTGATGTTTCTTGCAAGAGACATTGATCTCTACTTGTTCTACTTTTCAGCTGCACAAGCCCGCAATGAAGAAAAGTCCTGGTCTCTCTGACTACCTTTGGGCCTGGACCCTCTTTCTGAGCACATTGACTGGAAGAAGGTGGGGACCCTTTATTTTAAATCTGCATGAGAATTTCTGTAACTTTTCATTTATTCTTTCAGAGTGAAGAAAATTAACCTTGGATAAATTCATGACTAAGGGAATTAAAAAAACTTAACAGCAATAAAATTCCAGCTAATAAAGTAGAACAGTATGAAAAAATAATTATCTTATTTGCATGTTAGTTAGAATACACTTAACACGCTTTTGTTAAGGAATGTGTTAATTCACCATTTAATTCTTAAATTGAACTTTTCACTGCTTAGTTGTAACCGAACAAAACATGCAGTTTCCTAATTCATAAAAAAAGTTACCCCAATTAATATCTGCATACTATGTAAGTTGATTTTCCAACAAGAAAATTTCTAACTAGTTGCAAAGATCATAGAGTAACTTCTGACTATATGCAAGTAGAAACTTTGGAATAATATTTTTAATTTGAATGTTATAATTTTTTATAAATGCATGTGCATTTTGTTTTAAAACTATTACTTATATAACTAATAGAAGTAGAGTATACTAGACACATTTAAGAACGGTAGATAAAACTGAACTTTTCTATTTAAGTTTACTGTGGAGACAAGTTATGAGAAAAATGTAATAATATGATTAACTATATTCAAAATATTAGCTAATGATCCCTCAAGCATATAGATGTATTATAATAGCAAAGATATAAATGACCAAATATTTCAGATTCTCCTTTATCTGCTTTTATATTTCTAGTGTAATCTGTTCCTGTGGCCAAAGTCTTAGCCATATTGTAAAAATCTAAGATTCTCCATAATGTAACAAAAAGTGAACCCTTAGAGGTTAAGGCAGAGAGATGGAATAGTCTGGAAATATGAGGATTTAGGAGGATTTTTTTCAACTGAGAAGTTGTCCATTTTTAATGTTTGTTATTGTGCATGGTGAATAATGACTGCCAGATGAACAGGAAATGCCTTATTGTCAAATACTCTTAATCTGAGCAGTAAAAGGTTCCTCACTGCTTTTGAAACATTATATGAAGTGTTACTATTGTGATGACCTGTAGATGGAGTTAGTGCACAGTGTTTTCCTATATAGTGGCTCATACGGAATCAAAATCGAGTACTGTAACTGACATTTCTCTACAAATTATAGATTATATATTCAGTTTAGGAGACATTACATTGGCATGAGTGTTTAATAGCAAATAAATAATCTTGCTCTTCATTTTAGGCTTATTCTCTGACAATTACATAGTAAATGAGAATTAAAGATGAAGCATAATCTGATTAAGAAAATCACATAAAAGAATGATTATCATTCCAGTTGGCAGAGCAGAAATGGTTCGCTGGGAGGGAGGGAAAAGACTCTTTTGGCATTTGTATTCCAATCCAAACAATTGGTGAGAACAACATTTATAAAATCAAACCAGGAGGAGAAAAGCCTTTCCTGAATTTGACATATGCTATACAAAGGAAATGCAGGTAAAGGTAATAGACCACTCCATTTTGGGGGAATCATATTAGCAATCTAATATGCTCTGTCATGTCACTTCATCTCATCATCTCCCCCCTTCTTATTTTAGTGCTTCTTCCTTAGAATGCTTGATCAGGCCCTATTCACAACTCAAAGTGTGCTAGCATTTCTTTTCTACCTTTATCAAGATGACCTTCTAATATCCTTGAAAGATGCATGCATGGCAGTAGGTTTTATGACAATGAGTTTTTAAAAATAATTGCCTTCAGAAAACTATTTTTGCTTTACCGCTGTCATCTGCTAGTGAGACATCCTAGAAGACACAGAGCTTGCTGAAAATTTGATTTCAGAAACCAGGAAGATCTTTAATTTTGCCAAAAGAGAGTAAACCCTCAACCTGCATGGTATTAATATTGAATTTATGATACTGTGGAATTGTTTCAAAGAGGTACATTTAATATATTTCATATTCATGAATAGATGTTAGTTATAGCTTATTAAAATTTTATCAGAAAAGTTTCACATTTTACCAGTATAACATTAATTACCTAAATAATAGTGTTTGTTTTTTAATTGATACTTGATTATATTTCTTGCTTTTGTCAAATAAGTGAATCTTGGTTTCAACTGTTACTATTTTTCTTAGATTAATCAGTAATATAAACACACAAGTAAGAAGCTAAAAGCATATTACATAGAAAATATGAAAGTGATATTTTAATGTCAGTTTTTTAGTTTACACTCTATATTCATTTTTTCTCAAGGTCAGAGCTATCAATGAAATGTATCAGTAAGTGTGATCTATCCTAAAATAGAAGACTCTTCTCCCAAAGGATTTTGGAAGTGTCATCTTAATCATTACATAAAATATGACTTAAGGAGCATAGATAATAATGTGATTGATACAATAAATATATAATATTTGAACTGTGGTTATTACATGATCAAAATTCAAAGACTAGTAATGATAAGGAATTAAAAACTAGATATTCACATAGAAAGAATTAAACAGAAATAATTACTCTGATATAGAAGAATGAAAATAATGTCTAAAAGTTAAAGAAAACTGGATTTTAGTTCAAACTCTTCTCACAAATAGCTGTGCTTTTGTGTGCTTTAAAACAATAATCTTGCATTATCGCTTACTAAAACCATAAATTAAGAATATTGGCTCTTATCTTTTCCAAGGCATGTTTTACTTCTAAGACCAACAAGGACAAAAATTCAATTAATTAGAGGTTTGAATAGACAAATTATAAAAAGTTTTGGTTTATTGGTTCATAAACCTTAATGAAATAGAAATTACACACTGATGTGAACAAATAATTATCATAAGTAACAAGTTCTATTTTTCTCATTTAAACACCTGAAAGAACATAAAAAATCACAAAAGAAACATAGGAAGTGGACGAAGGAAGGGATGTTGGTAGATGCAATTTTAGGATTATGCTACATATTAAATGAAAACAAAGCTATTAATTATTTTGGTAGCTCCTAAATACTTTTTTTTAATTTGGGAAGAAGTTTCCCAGATTTCGGTTTTTCAGCATTAATGTTCTTGCTTCCCCAAGGAAAACATGCATTACAACTTTGTACACACACTGAGAATTACAAATGTAAAGAGACAACTCATGTCCTTTAATGTTCCTTCCAAAGTTAGAAATATTAGAATGTAGAGCATATCATCTATGAGAACAAATATAAGAAAATGTTAAGAATTAAGCTATGATATTTTTTTAATTTTACAAGAAGGAATTTTCAAATTAAGATTCAATAGAAAGGAAAAAATTGCAGAAGGCTTTATTTGGAAAAAGGTTTTAGTCGAAATGTATAATTTAGCTATTGCCTCTGATATTTCAGCTATGGACAACCCTCATTACAAGATGAACTTAAAGACAACACCACTGTCTTCACCAGGATTTTGGACCGACTCCTAGATGGTTATGACAATCGCCTGAGACCGGGATTAGGAGGTGAGTAGTGTTATTGTGCTTTATTTTAGAGAACAATATTAAGCCTTTACTATTAAAGCATTGCTTCCCTCTACATGGTAAAGTAAGAATAACAGCATGTAGTGTAATGACTCATCCTATTTTCAATAGATTGCCCAATGTTAATTCAGTTTTCCATGGTCATCCCATGCACATACCCAAACGTGATAAAAGGCAATTCAAACTTCTCATGATGTCATGAAAGTAATGTTACATTTACTTGACATTCATAATCGTTTGCAAGTATGATTTGATTTTACAAGGGAGAAAGGCGGGTAATATTCTCCCTTCCAGCCCAAAGACTGCATTGCTATTTCATTCCACATTGCTTTGTTTGCATTGGATTCCATTAAAATATTTCTGAATCTGTTGCTGTAAACATTTCTTGTGGAATATTACAGACTAATCCACTATTTTGTGTTCGATTAACCCCATCTTTGGGACAAAAGGTGAATGAGATAGATGGTAGTATTTTTTATCTCAGTGCACTTAAACTGTAATTTTCTGTAGTAAAAATGTATTTTTCTTTGTATACCAGTTAATTCGTTTACTAATGAATTTCTACTCAGGAAGAAGATAGCACTTAATAATACAATATTTATAACAATAGAAGCAAATAGTACAAGACATTACACGCTTACTTAAATAGCCTTTGAATAAGATAACCAGCCTATCTTATTTAGTTAAGCAAAGAATAATGAAGTCAAAACAAAATATTGATCTCAGAGTAAAACAAATGAGGCAAAGAAATGAATTATTGTTCAAAGTCACATAAGAAACTAAGGTTATTATCTATGACTCCCAACTATAACTTATGCTGTACTTTCTCCAGAGCATTTGTTGAAACTATTTAATAGCAATATTTAAACTACTATGAAATGGCAGTTTTAAGAAATTCATCTCTTCTCCATCTAGACAGCAAAGATATGCAAAGAATAAGAAGCTTAAGAATTCAATTTGTGATTTTAAAACAGAATGGTAACATGGATTTAGAATCTTCGTTTTAAATCTTTAGGTAGTGTGATCATAGGGGTATGGGACGTAGGTCTGCTTTGAAGCCGCCAAATGCCCTTAGTGTCTCAGAGGTTTGACGGAAACTCCTTTGTCAAAGGCACAATCCAGAAATATGTCAAAGGTCTTACCAGGTGTCCTTTCCTATCAATCTCAAGCATTCATTCTAGGACATGCTATACAAATTCCTCCAGGTTTGTTGTATTCCACTTGGTTTCCCCTTACTAAGTTCTTTGAAAAAGTATTAAGGAATAAAATGTATCAGTCACAAAATAGAGTGCATAAATAACTGTGCTGTATTAATATAAAATCTGTGTATATCTAAACATCTAGAGTGGTTTCAGGAAAACTGTCCTTAGTTTATAAAATTTGAAATAACCTGCAAACACTGCAGGTAGTGGAGGAACGGACAAAAAGAAAGTCAGAATAGTGATAATAACTTTTATGAATGGGCATGCATCTGATTTCTTTACCTATTCATCTTCCTTCTCCATATCAATCCATAGAAAATCTGCAGAATTTTATAATATATCTAGAAAATCTTATCTTCTTTCTAGTTTAGGAAATTGCGTTTAATACTTTAACATGTGAATATGAGTATCCTCTTAAGTTCTGTGCATAGTTTTAAGTTTGCTAAACAATTTTACACACACACATACACACACACACCTTCGTTAATAATCAGCTATATGGTCGTATTGTTATTTGGAGTACAGATAACACACCCATGACTGCTCATTTAAACTTAATTATGTATAATAACTTTAATAAATGTGTATATTAATTCTTTAATCAAATATCGTGTAAGCAAGAAGCATTTCACCTAATCCTCATATGCATACCTAAGTCTTGGAGAGCCGCAAACCTCGAAGATATATAATACAGACTCAGAATGAGTTGAAAAGCTACTCTTTCAAGACTCAAGATGGTGAATTTATGATACAGAAACAACAACATTAATTCAGGCAGCAACTTTCATGGAATCTATTATCTATTTAACCCCCTCAGAATAACAAAAATGTAAAGAACAGAGTAGTGGTAGGCTAAATATAGATAAGATATATTCTTTTTAATTGAAGTGAATATAATGTCCTCTACCATAGTAGAGGATTCAAGGGCTCAGGAAAAAGTTTTAAAATGGGCCTTCTTTATTCTCTTTAAAAAGAATTTTCTGATATTTGTGATTTCTGGAAATGGTGATTTTGAGGTTATGATAGACATGAAAACAAATTTAAAAGTAGCCTAAGTAATTTACTCCATTTCTATTTTATGTGTCATCTTAGAACATACTGCAATTAAATCTGATGGATTTGAGATTTATGAAAGTTTTAATTCTAACTTAATTTTTGTCATTTTTTGGATTGCCTTTTCAGTTTTAAGGGATATAATGGGATGAGTTTATTACCCTATCTCCAGAGTCATTTACATGTTTATAAGTACATTTTGAGAATGTTTATCTGCCTTTAGAAAAATACAGCCTTAAATATTAAACACAGTTTTTAGATATTTTATAAACATAATCAGCTATAGAATTAGAGAAAAATGTTAACATCATGCATGATATTTAGATGCTATAAATTGAAATTATCTATTACAAACATTTCTACAGAATTATTTAATTCTATGTCTTTACCATAGATTTCTGGTAAGCTAAGTTTAACATGCATTCTGGTAGCTCTCCATTATAAAAATCAATTTTTTACATGATTCATTTGCTTTTCAATGCAAAAACTATATAGAGGCAATACTTGAAAGATTATCATTAGCTTATAAAGGGGGTAAAAATTTCCTCATAGTAGGTTCATGATCACAGCTGGAATAATCTTTTCTTGCAAGAGAAAGGAGCCCACTGTCTTCTTTATTATGATAAAAGTCTGGTTTTATAAAAATAACAACATTGTGCAGAAGGCAGAGATATTTTGTTCTGAATGCCTTGATAAAATATAGAAATGTGTTGTTAAGCTAAGACTTGAGACTAATGTAAGAAACTCTGGTACGTGCAGTTTCATCATGACCTGTTTTTTAGAAACACACACAGCATCCAAAGGTGTAATGTTACTCATTGGAAATGTACACCCTAGATCCAAAAATTAAGAAACAAATACATAATATGGTTCATCCAGATGACAGGAGGTTGCAATTATTGTAATACTATTTTTAAAAGACTATCTTTTCAGGGTCAAGAGCAATCCTTAGGGGGAAAAAAATTTAAGGACAACATAAAAAATGATATCCTGGAAGGCTAATTTAAAAAAGAAAACACTAAAAAGGATAGTGTGTGGAATTCTAGTAATATCCTCTATTCAGGGACATAAAGAGAAAAACATTTGGCAAATTCATATTTTAAGTACAAAATTAAGGAAGGAAGCTTTAAATAGACTTGAATTGAAATAGTCTGTAGCCAGAAAATAAAATCAAAATTGTCAGTGATTGTTGAGTTCATTCTCGTCTAATATTGCCTTCTTTGAGGGCAAGGTGTGGAGGGCTCCTTCTTCCTTGCAACCAGAGAGGGAAGAATCTTTTTGAAAGACTCGTGCCTAAAGCGTGGTTCCCACAAAAGAATAAAATGTTTGAGGAAGGAGAGGACATAAAATCCAGGGAAAAAAAAAGCAAGATAAGAAAGGAAAGGTTAGAGCAGAAAGGAGAGCGAGAGGGTATTGAAAGAGGGTATTCAAACTAAGAGAAAGAACGGAGAAAGGTGAGAGAGCTGGAGAAGGCAGAGGAGGACAGCTAGAGCGCCCGGTGTGGGAGAGGCGTCTGTGTTCCGAGGCTGGCTAGGCTAAGGTGTTCCTTGATTAATCAAGGTTCCTCTTTTCATTTTAAATCAAGACCAAACCAAACACCTTCTGAGGAAATCTGTTTTCTCAAGGTTTCTCCTTATTGGCTGTGAATCTAAAACTAAAGAAGCCTAAATTTTCTCCAACTTTCTAAAAGAGTAAACGATGCTCCCCCCACTCCCCCCCAACAAATAATCCAATCTGGGTAAAATTTCAGCCACTATCACACTGGCTTTCCCTGCACTCTAGGAGGAGGGGTAAGAACAATTCAGAAACAGAGATCCAAAACTGCATTCTGAAGAAAGTTTTCAGGTTTTTAAGGAGAAGCAGTGTCCTTCCAGTAACATCTTTCCCGCCCTCTCTGCCCCACCATTTAGACAGGCTGCCCCATTTAGACTCTTTGCAGTGAAAGAGTGCCCCTGTGTACTCATTATGTGACAAACCCAGATGGATGGGAGAAGTAAATAGGTAGGTAGGGATGTAGGTAGAGAACTGACTTTATTCCTGTTGTTGTTTAATCACTGAGTCGTGTCTGACTCTTTTGCAACCCCATGGGCTGTCCATGGAATTTTCCAGGCAAGAATACTGAAGTGGGTGGCCATTTTCCACTCGAGGGGATCTTCCTGACCTAGGAATCAAACCCGAGGCTCCTGCCAGGTCTCCTGAATTACAGGCAGGTTCTTTACCACTGAGCCACCGGCGAAACTACTTATTTATTCCTACTATAAACCTAACATATTTAGTTAAGATTTTCTTCTTTTTCCTGTGTTACAGAATTGGGTTGTTGTTTTAGATTTTAGTTAATTGAAGCTCTCAGTTAGATGAGTATATATAACTGGAATGTAGCTGGGATTTTCTCTCAAGGTATTTGAGCACTGACATACCATGTGATAAACAATCTATGCCTCAAAACATACTCCTTATCTTCTTGATTTTCCCAATTTTTGAATTTTTATGCCTGTATGAGACCTTTTAGACTTCCTTTAGCCTAATTATTGCAAGAGATCTCAGCTTTAAGATAATAAGTATCTCCCACCAGGCAAGGAGACTGGACTGGATATGAGTGCTGCTGGCAAAGTGGTATTGGCTTCTTGGGGAACTGGCATCTTGGGCTGTGTTTCTTTATGTCAAAATAATTCAAGGTGGAACACTAAAGAGCACTCTAAGGCGAAAAAAAATCAGATTAACTTCTGTGAAATTTTGTGCCACTTTATAAACTTTAGGTAACTATGATCTTTTTTATGTTTTTATATGCTGTGTGATGTTGAAATCAGAGGCAACCATTTTATCCATGTTCACTTAAAGCACATATTTTGTATTTATATTAAAAAGCCAGAATTTCAAAAATTTAGAGGACAAGATATTATGTCACAATATATTCACTTTCAATAAAATTACTGACAGTACCCCAAAACAAGTTAAAACATTAGATTTCTCCAATATTTGTTATTGCTTTTGATATATTTACTTTACCAATTAATAGCTTTTCTTGTTAACTTTTGAAATTCCACTCTAGAATTCTTCTTTTTGAATTTGCTATAGCTTTGTCTGGTGCTTTTAATGCAAGGTGTGGAGCAGATGCTCAGACTTTGGCTTAATGCAGTCTATTTCCACTGAAATACTATAACCAGACAGTCCATAATTCAACTGAATTTTAGAGGAAGAGCAGTTACCAAAGACACAGGAAAAACTGTTAAAATGAACAGAGAACACCTTTTAACCTTTACTGGCTGAGGGATCCAGTCAGCTCATGAAGCCAGCTTGTCTAATGAATCCAAGTGAGATGCCCAGAGGAATGTTTTAGCATATTTAAAAACTTGCTGCTTCCATTTTTCCTTTTTGTGTATAGATCATTGTGCCAAGCACTTCCTAAGATAAAATGTTGCCTCTGAGACTATGCTCAGGTTATAAAGGCCAAATTATTGGTAAACGACTGCAGTTTATATTTCGTGCACTTACTTTTGACCTTTTTATATACTTAACATTTCCTCTCTTGATACTAGAATGAATGTAAACTACTAAATATATGTGTGTGTGTGTGTGTGTGTGTATAAATATATTCTTTAGATGGTTGGTGTTTTACAGCCTGAACTTGAGTTCTTAATTTGAAAAATCGTATTTGTAGTGTTTCTGAGTTGAGAATCTTCTTGTTCATAGTCATGGACTCTGCCATTTTGAAACACTTGAAACTGAGTCCTAAGTGGATGGCATATCCCTCCAAGATTATTATCCTCATATAACTAAAATTCTATAATGGGAACAGAAAGTATGATGCCTCAAAGCTATTGCATATTAGGCAATTTTTTTTTATATATTAGGCAATTTTGATCAAGACTTATATAGACTGAAAGAAACCCATTTCTCCAGTACAGCAATCACATCCTTTTCTAAAGCTTTGCCCTCTCCCAATAGAAATGCCATGATATAAGGAGCTAAGGAGGGACATTCTCAGTGGAGGAGAGATGAATGTCTGCTGTAATATGCTTTACCTTTTTTCCCTGGGAGATGCTTATATCATCTGAGTTCTGGAAATCTGAAAACACAAAAGGACCAGGCATTGGCTAGACATTTCTTTTTTTTTTTTTTTAATTTTAATTTTATTTTACTTTACAATACTGTATTGGTTTTGCCATACATTGACATGAATCCACCACGGGTGTACATGCATTCCCAATATGAACCCCCCTCCCACCTCCCTCCCCATAACATCTCTCTGGGTCATCCCCGTGCACCAGCCCCAAGCATGCTGTATCCTGCATCGGACATAGACTGGCGATTCGATTCTTACATGATAGTATACATGTTTCAATGCCATTCTCCCAAATCATCCCACCCTCTCCCTCTCCCTCTGAGTCCAAAAGTCTGCTATACACATCTGTGTCTTTTCTGCTGTCTTGCATACAGGGTCATCATTGCCATCTTTCTAAATTCCATATATTTGTGTTAGTATACTGTATTGGTGTTTTTCTTTCTGGCTTACTTCACTCTGTATAATCGGCTCCAGTTTCATCCATCTCATCAGAACTGATTCAAATGTATTCTTTTTAACGGCCGAGTAATACTCCATTGTGTATACGTACCACAGCTTTCTTATCCATTCATCTGCTGATGGACATCTAGGTTGTTTCCATGTCCTGGCTATTATAAACAGTGCTGCGATGAACATTGGGGTACGTGTCTCTTTCTATTCTGGTTTCCTCGGTGTGTATGCCCAGCAGTGGGATTGCTGGGTCATATGGCAGTTCTATTTGCAATTTTTTAAGGAATCTCCACACTGTTCTCCAAAGTGGCTGTACTAGTTTGCATTCCCACCAACAGTGTAGGAGGGTTCCCTTTCTCCACACCCTCTCCAGCATTTATTGCTAGCAGACTTTTGGATCACAGACATTCTGACTGGTGTGAAGTGGTACCTCATTGTGGTTTTGATTTGCATTTCTCTAATAATGAGTGATGTTGAGCATCTTTTCATGTGTTTGTTAGCCATTCGTATGTCTTCTTTGGAGAAATGTTTATTTAGTTCTTTGGCCCATTTTTTGATTGGGTCATTTATTTTTCTGGAATTGAGCTACATAAGTTGCTTGTATATTTTTGAGATTAGTTTGTCAGTTGCTTCATTTGCTATTATTTTCTCCCATTCAGAAGGCTGTCTTTTCACCTTGCTTATATTTTCCTTTGTTGTGCAGAAGCTTTTAATTTTAATTAGATCCCATTTGTTTATTTTTGCTTTTATTTCCAGAATTCTGGGAGGTGGGTCATAGAGGATCCTGCTGTGATTTATGTTGCAGAGTGTTTTGCCTATGTTCTCCTCTAGGAGTTTTATAGTTTCTGGTCTTACATTTAGATCTTTAATCCATTTTGAGTTTATTTTTGTGTGCGGTGTTAGAAAGTGATCTAGTTTCATTCTTTTACAAGTGGTTGACCAGTTTTCCCAGCACCACTTGTTAAAGAGATTGTCTTTACTCCATTGTATATTCTTGCCTCCTTTGTCAAAGATAAGGTGTCCATAGGTGTGTGGATTTATCTCTGGGCTTTCTATTTTGTTCCATTGATCTGTATTTCTGTCTTTGTGCCAGTACCACACTGTCTTGATGACTGTGGCTTTGTAGTAAAGCCTGAAGTCAGGCAAGTTGATTCCTCCAGTTCCATTCTTCTTTCTCAAGATTGCTTTGGCTATTCGAGGTTTTTTGTATTTCCATACAAATCTTGAAATTATTTGTTCTAGTTCTGTGAAAAATATTGCTGGTAGCTTGATAGGGAATGAATATACTACCCAAAGCAATTTAGACATTTCAAAATGTGATTTTCTACTCCATATCCAGATTTAGCAGTTGCATCACCAACCATCACCAAGTTGCTCTACAGTAGCAGATAGGGGAAAATGGTAAAGAGTTAAGGGAATGGAAATGAAGGACAAGGAGCAGAAACGCTGCTCCAGGCAGATTGGCAGGGAGCTGAAACATTGTCCAATGCTGCTGCTGTTGCTAAGTCACTTCAGTTGTGTCTGAACCTGTGTGACCCCATAGACAGCAGGAGTATAAATTGATGGTTATGTAGTGAGCTCAAGATATTTTCAATTTCTGAACAGGACCGTTTCAAAGTGGGGTTTTAAGAAATACTTTATTATAATGACTAATGGTAGCCAATTCAGACCCCATATAGTGACTGCCTCTGTGAATTAATAGTAGCAAAGTAGCTTGAAGGAGGCAATAAACCTCCTTCATAAGTTACAAGCACACAGAACTGGGTCCAGTGAATATTATTCTGAGTTCCTTAGTAGACAGCATTTCCATTGAAAATATGGCTAGTGCCGTGTTAAATAAATTGTTGTAATAGGAATCCCTAACAAAATACTACCTACAATTCTTCACTATTGATTCCCTCTTCCATTTTTTTTTTAAAAGTAGTCACTCTTACAATCCACTCTTTACAAAGTATCAGTTGTCTTCTTAAACCACAAGTAATATTATTTTACTTCATTACCCCAAAGCTTCTTATTACATTAGAACAAAGGTCACCTGTTTCTATAAAGAGCTCTTTAAGTGTGGACCCTCTTACCTCTAGAGTGCCATCTTATACCATGATCATCAGCATCACCAAGTTCCAGATGTATGGACTTTCTTAAACAAAGAGCATTTATTCTCATCTTTGCTTTATTCTTTCTTTTATGCTTTAGATCTTTGCTTTATTCTTTCCTCTCCTTGAAATGTCTTTGCCTGGATCTGTTCATGCTTGAATTTTTCTCACCATCGAGGTCACAAGTCAAATGCTATCTCTTCTTTTAGAGCATTTATAATGATCTGACATTAACTAGCGTAATTCGTGCATATATGCTTATACACAACTATGTATATAATTTTGTCTATCTACCTGCCTGTTTATCTATCTATGTTTCTAACCTATTTACCTAAAATATGTGTTACCTAAGACTATGAGATATGCTGCAGAAGAACAGGAACAATTGCACTTTTGTTAACCAGTGTATTACTGGCATCTAGAAAAGTGCCTTCCTAGCACACAGAAAACTCTCAATAAACATTTGTTGACTAAATTAATGTACCCAGAAAATACATCTATTTGACTCTCACTCCAATAGAATGGAGTTGACTGTGCAGGTATTATTTCTTCACTGAAGAAGTAATAAAATAGTCTAAGAGACATTAAAGGCTTGTCTTAAAATCACAAAGTTTGTTCTCTAGGAAAATCCGAGTTGAAATCCAAGTGTTTTGACTCTTAATCCAGTGTGCTTACTACTTACTATACTACACTGCTTTTCTGATTTTTGCCTCAAGCGCTAATCATCTTTTTGAATTATCACTTCAAAACATCTGTTACTTCAATACTTATCAGCAGGATATCAACATTGTAGGAAATCCCTAGTAAAAACAGATCTACAGCTGTCTAGCTGTTATAGAGGTTATAACAGTGTATGTACAAATGTGTATGCATATATGTGTGTTTGTGAATATATGTGTGTGCACATATATGTAATATAAATAATATATCTTTGAAGGGTATGCTTGTTTAAAGAATGATTTTAATCATTATAAACTTAATTTACATTGATGTACTTACTATCTTAGATATCTTCAATCACTGTAACAATAACCACCATCATAATTTCATTTTACATAACTCTACTCCATCTTTATCCTTTGAAAACTTGAACATGTGTATACAGTTATACTAATTCTAAAGAATCTGTTGATTATTTTACACTGGACAGAGGATTATTGTGACAAAAATACTGGATTAGAAAAAAAAATTACTTGCTGATTGATCTAGTCTCTTCCAACCAAGTTATTTTGATTGATTTCCACTTGCAGACAGTTTCTTCATTACATAAGAGGTTCATTCACATAGAACTTTGGTTAAGTGTGTAATCTTCCTAGCTAAACTTCATTAGAATTTCTGCTTCACGTTGTATGCTCTCAAATAGAATATTTCAAGCATAAAACTCTTTACTTTTCCCATGTGATCCATAGAAAGGCCTTGAATACTTTCTAGATATTTCTAATAACTTCAGAGTCTAATGCTAAGTCAATAAAGCCTGGTATTAGAGCATGTGATTTAAATTTTATTGTTCCTTAAATAATACATTTTATATATATGTATAAAAAGAAAATTTTTGCTGGAGGGGAGGGGGAGGAGATGACAAAGTTTTTCTAGAACTGGGAAAAAGAAAGTTCTTCAACAGTTGCCTTAGCTCTCAGCCAAAACACATGAGTATAAGTGCATCTTCTATTTAAGCCTGGTTGATCTGAAGAGGATTGGATTTCAAACCACCGTTATTTTGTCAAAAAAGCAAGTTAACCACGGCACTATTTATAATTTGGCTGAAGTTCCTTCACAGTGACCCTCTACCTTGAACCTTTGCACTCCAGATTTTAAAATGTTTATCTTAAAGCAGAATGGCTTCACATGCCACTTAAGGACTCCCCAGTGAGCTGAAGTGAAGGACGCTTTTGGTCAAAGGATTCTATTCTTTGCCACTGAAATTGTACTCAACTGAGTGAGAATGTGGTTTGAGGATAATCATTAAGTATATATTTGAGTAGAAAAAACTATGTAAGGGAATACATCAAGATATTAACAGTGAATTTATGTGGATGGTGATGTTTCAGGGAATTTAAATTTTTAAAATATTTTTCTGAAGCATCTCAACTTAAACTATGGACTTATATTTTTTACTAAAATTTTTTTTGTAAATTACATAATATGCGATATTGTGCATATGTTTACTCTAAAGCTTTTGTAATGTTTTAGAGTAGCATTCCCAAGTGAGTTTCAGAAACACAGGGGTAGATGATGTTGACCACTTTCATTTAAAACATGGTTTCTTAGAGAAATGAGCATGGTAATGTCCAAGACATATCTTTCAGCAGCATACATAATAAGCAGTTTGACAGCAATGGTAACTTCTTTTTCCACTATATATTCACTGATGACAAATAAAAGAAAACTACTTGAACATGTGACAAGGGAGCTATGCTGCTGCTACTGCTGCTAAATCGCTTTAGTCATGTCTGACTCTGTGCGACCCCATAGATGGCAGCCCACCAGGCTCCGCCATCCCTGGGATTCTCCAGGCAGGAACACTGGAGTGGGTTGCCATTTCCTTCTCCAATGCATGAAAGTGAAAAGTGAAAGTGAAGTCATTCAGTCGTGTCTGACTCTTAGTGACACCATGGACTGCAGCCTTCCAGGCTCCTCCGTCCATGGGATTTTCCAGGCAACAGTACTGGGGTGGGTTGCCATTGCCTTCTCCAGGGAGCTATATTAGAAGGGAAAGTATAGAAAGTGAGTCTGCTGATTATCTTGCTTCCCCTAGGTTGCAGATGGAATCATCTGCTAACAATCTAAAAACAGCAGAGAGAAATATTCCGTATAATTGGCAAGTTCACTTCTTCAGAGCATTTTATGATAGATAGAACAGAGTTCTAGAAAAATTTTATTGGTGTATAGTTGATTTATAATGTTGTGTTAGTTTCTGATATACAGCAAAGTGAATCAGTTGTGCATAGACATATACCATTCTTTTTTAGATTATTTTCTCATATAGGCCATTACAGACTATTGTTTAGAGTTCCCTATACTATATAATTAGTTCAGTTCAGTCACTCAGTCATGTCTGACTCTTTGCGACCCCATGAATTGCAGCACGCCAGGCCTCCCTGTCCATCATCAACTCCCAGCGTTCACTCAATCTCACATCCATCGAGTTGGTGATGCCATCCAGCCATCTCATCCTCTGTCGTCCCCTTCTCCTCCTGCCCCCAATCCCTCCCAGCATCAGAGTCTTTTCCAATGAGTCAGCTCTTCGCATGAGGTGGCCAAAGTACTGGAGCTTCAACTTTAGCATCATTCCTTCCAAAGAACACCCAAGACTGATCTCCTTTAGAATAGACTGGTTGGATCTCCTTGCAGTCCAAGGGACTCTCAAAAGTTTTCTCCAACACCACCGTTCAAAAGCATCAATCCTTCGGCACTCAGCCTTCTTCACAGTCCAACTGTCACATCTATACATGAGCACAGGAAAAACCATAGCCTTGACTAGACGGACCTTTGTTTGCAAAGTAATGTCTCTGCTTTTGAATATGCTATATAATACTTATCAGTTATCTTATTAATTATCTATTTTATATATAGTAGTGTGTCTATGTCAATCCCAGTCTCCCAATTCAGCCCATACCTCCTTACCCCCTGCCAACCATGTTTGTTTTCTACATCTGTAACTGTATTTCTGTTTTGTAGATAAGTTCACTTTATTCTTTTTTTAGATTCCAGTATAAGTGGTATCATATAATATTTGTCTTTCTCTGACTGACATCACTCAGCATGATGATTTCTGGCTCCATCCATGTTGCTGGGAATGGCATTATTTTCTTCATTCTATGGTTAATATTCCATTGTATATATGTACCACTTGCTTTCTATCCATTCCTTTGTTGATGGACATTTAGGTTGCTTCCATGTTTTGGCTATTGTACATAGTGCTACAATGAACATTAGGGTGCATATATCTTTTCAAATTATCATTTTCTCCAGATATATGCCCAAGAGTTGGACTGCTGGATCATATGGTAGCTCTATTTTTAGTTTTTTTACAGAATATCCATACTGTTCTCCATAGTGGCTGCACTAATTTATGTTCCCACCAACAGTGTAGGAGGGTTCCCTTTTCTCCACATCCTCCTCAGCATTTAAGAAAAAAGCATATTGGTTGCCCCTAAAACATCTGGTAAGCCAAGCTTTGAAAAGCTAGCTACCTCGGGGAGTATTTATTTTCTCCTCACACTCCCAAAATAGATAATACTGATAAAAGAGTCCAAAAGAATTGTCTCAGGCCATGAAGCACCTGCAAGTGTAAAAACAGGGACACTTATTTCCCCAAGTAAGTTGCATTTAATGATAGGTCCCTACCATAAAAATAAAATGAAAGAAAGGAAATAATCTTACTTCCATAAGTGTCACTCAAAGCCATAAGATATTCATCAAAAACCTTATAGCTTGTAATCTGGAGAGAACTGAAATGCAACTTCAAGAACAAAATGATTTGTTTTACTTGATCTAGAAAGGGAAGTCTTGAAAGAGAAAGGACAAAAATGAGCCCAATGAATAGATGAACTGCAGCTTTTGTGACTAGATAGCATGTTTTCATTGTATTATGATTTTTAATTGAAAGTCATTCTGACATTCTAATAAAGTGTGAGCTCTTGCTGGACTCTGAAGAAATAACAGATATACAAATATATATTTCCATATATGTATATATGGAAATAAAGTGTGCAGTAGAGAGAGAGATGTATGCTGGAAGAGAGAATGACTGCTGGAAGAGGTGAGAAGAAGAACGTGGTGTGAGAGGCAAGTGGTTAATACATCTGAGACTTGGTGCTGACAGCTATTCTCTTAAGCTCCACAGTTGCTGCAGGATGTTGGATGTTAAAGTTGAGGTTGGAAATGAGTTCTAAAAACACAACTCTATTCTCTTTGTCTCAAGCTATGTTCTTTATTTTGAAACACTGAACAGTAAACCCCACATAATTATTATGTCAGCAGGCTCATTTAAGCATTTCGGAGCCAATGAAATCTTTGGGGGTAGGGAACAAAACCTAAAAAATAATGGATTGTTTATGGACAGAACTATCTCCACCTCAAAATTATTCTATCATTTGAGATACACATTATGTGTATAACATGACTCCCAAGAGCCAAATTTATACTGAACATTTAATTCTTTACAAGTGAATTGCTAGGGGATAAAATTTTTGATTTTCAAACGAATTCATTATTGCATGTATTGGGTCAACTTTTTAATATGCTACACAAAAGATATAAATATCCACATCAATGAAATGAATTGTTTAAAATGCTGGACTGTTATTTCTCAGAGCTAAAGTTGAAAATTAAAAAGTCATCTTTTCATTCCCACCTCTCATCAAAGGTTTCCTTTTATACAAGCAACATATATATATTTTTTTAATATCTGTGTTGGGTTGTCACCAAACTACATACATTTTATTGGATGATATATATGCCTCAGAGCCACTAACATAAAATTACATTGAGCTTGAAATGGAATCTATTAAATGAACTTTCGCTGTACCATAATATGTGCTTCTTGTCCTCAAAATTGAAGATACTTGCATAGGTTGTCAGATTCTTTTCCCAGGGAGTAATTTGGATAATCCACTTATGATTTAATGCCAGAAAGAAATCATTTCTAAAACACACCCTGGAGTCCTTAAACAGTTAATAAAGTTTGCTACAGTACATTATATATACATCCCAAGAATAGCCTGAATACCTGGAGAATCTGGCAAGCTGTATAAGAATAGTTAATCTTAAATCATACCCATATGCTAACATATTTTTTATGACAACATGAAATGGCTTGGTATCATTCAGGAAAGTGTGTCCATTCTTACAGAATCCATTAAGAATCATCTGACCTCTCCATAAAATCTGTCTCCCAGAGTGGCATATTTAGGCTCCCTTCTCCATTGAAAAATATTCACTGTGAAATTTCATGTGTAAGCAGTAAATTATCAGGACTACACAGTGGAGCAATTTTAGAAATAGCTAATCAAAGCCAATAAATTTCCCATTTGGGTGTGAGTATATGGTTGTGAGATCTAATCAGGGCTGTTGATAGACATTCACTATCCCAATTTCCTGCTTCATCAGAGCGTGTAACTGAAGTGAAGACTGACATCTTCGTCACCAGTTTCGGACCTGTTTCAGACCATGATATGGTGAGTGACTCTGCAATTTTGGTTTTCCTGGACTATTTTCTAAATTTAACTTTTGAAGGGAAAAATATGGATTAGGTTTTTAGGAAGTAATTTGCAGTACCCTGGCTATATCTTTGTGTTTCCCTGTGTGCATAATAAGTAATATATATGTAATATATGTATATCTAATATTTACATAATGGAAAATACCCATTTGCTTTTCAGGCCAGGCCTGTTGATAGTTATCAACCACTGTAGTCTTCTTTAGTTCATCACAGAAATTTTTCCTTTGCCTTGGTCTATATTCTGTGATTCCAATAGTGTGAATTACCTTATATTTTAGTTAGGAAGACATATTGATTGAAGAATGGTCACTTTCTGATGGCCAGGACTAGTATAGAATAGCTGTAAACACTGCAATTTCTGAATTATTTTTGGTTAAAAGGAGAAATGTGTATAAAAGCTGAGCAAATACTTGACCAGAATTAGACTGAGAATGAAATAACACCTGTGGGAAAGGTTCAGCTTCACTGCAAAAGGCAATCATTAAATTATTACCAAGAGTGAGAATAAAATGAATACATACCTGCTCTCTCCTTTCCCAATCCAAATGAACATGATTTTGTCTTTTATCTGATGGAAGTTGGTAAGTCTGTAGAGCTCTGCAGATATTATATAATATTTCTGGACTCTTGACAGCCAAACTCCTATAGAAGCAAAAAATCATCAAGAGGCCATGAGACACATCATTACAGTTATTCTGAAGATACATTAATTAAATACTGTTTTTTTGAAATATCTTTTTGTTTACGCCATCTTAAAAGTCATCTGATTTTCTAATAGCTCAGATGATTCAGAATAAATGTTAGAGAAAATAACAGTTTAGACCAGCATTTCCACAAGGCACCCAGATTGGCAGGGTTAGAGCTCTGACCAGTCCCGAGGTAAGGTAAACTGTTGAACTGCATTTAATCTAGTGTGTTCCAATCATATTTGCCCCAAACCCTTTTCTTTAAGTGATGCTTGCTGACATTCTGTGACTCAAACATTGGGAAATGCTGACTTAGGATAATTAGATTTTGTTGTTTTTGTTTAGTCTCTGAGTCATGCCCAACTCTCTTGCTACTCTATGGACTGTAGACCACCAGGCATCTCTGTCCATGGGATTTCCCAAGCAAGAATACTGGAGTAGATTGCCATTTCCTTCTCCAGGGGATCTTCCCAACTCAGGGATTGCACCCACGTCTCCAGCATTGACAAGTGGATTCTTTACCACTGAGCCACCAGTGAAGCCCCAGGATAATTAGATGCTTTACACCTAAGACAGGTTATGAATGTAACCTGTACAGATTAGAGTCAGTGGAGCATAGAACAGATAGCAGAGAGGTAGGTAAGAATACAAATTTCTGAACCAGAATGCCTGGGTTTATAATACCAGTCCTTTTACTAGATAAGAGTGTATCTGTCCTTGGGGAAATGACTTAATATGTCTCTGCCTCAGCTTATTCATGTGTGAAATGGGAGTAATAATAATAATACCTCATGGAGTTATCGCCAGTATTAAATGAATTAATGCATGAAAAGCACTTAAAAATCATTGGCATATCCTAAGCACACAATAAGTGTCAACCACTATCACTATGTAAGAAAAAGAAATATTAAAATTAGCCAAAATGGTGGATTTATTCCTCTGGTAATTCATTTTGCCATTGTGGCCAGCCTGTAGACCACTTTATTGAAATACTGTGCAATACAATAATTTTTACAAACTTGATTGTGGTCTGAGAACTATTGTGATTCTCCCACATTGCAACTCAGTCTTCCCACAGAACTATTATTCTCTCATGCTACTTTTCTAATTAAGAAACTTTAATATATCCCAGTTCAGTTTAAGGTCAAATTTAAGCTCCTCTGCCTGTATCCCATAATAACCATACGTGATTTTACCACTCGTCCTCACTTGTTCCCATGGACTATTCAGTGATTTGCATAAGTATTACTTTCTGTGAGGCATACCCTTGGGGGCTAGAACTACTGACTCTAGGATTCAGCCTTGCTGAATTCAAATTCATCACTGACAGCAGAGTGACATTGGAGCAAATCAATCTTGTAAGGCTCAAAGCCTCTAAAGTTGATATATTATCATAGTCACCTATCCTTGTAAGACTTCAGCAACAACAGCATCCTTGCAGGACTGTTAGGAATTTTAAATGAGATACATAAATAAGGGTCTATCGATAGTGCTCAATAAATAGTAACTATTATTATTTTTTGTCTCTGAACCCCTTATGATGGCATGCACCCTTTGTAGAAATTTCCTCTAATCTCTATCCATTTAAATTTTGTTATTTCCCCAAAAGTCCAAATCAAGACCCAAATGCTTGATGAAAACTTTTCTTTTATTCATCCAATAACAAATTAACTTTCCTTTTCTGCATTCAATCATATTTATTGACTGTAAAATACAATTTAGCTTTTGGTCTCATATATAGCATTGTTTTGTTAAGTTACTTATCTTATATTAATATCTTATTTTCCTAAAGTGATGCCAAATGACATAAAGGCAAGCTTGTTTCACATCTCATACTATCAATGCCTCGCTGTTTTACAATAAGTGTTTAATTTCTACTTACTTGGTAAAAGGTTTATGAGTCTACATTAACTTTTAAAAATTAAGGTCTCCTGGGACTCAGTAAATGACACCCTCTTTCCTACCTGAGTTCTGATTGAGAAATAAGATAGCAGAGTAAAGGACATGAAAAAGGAAGATATCATCTTTATTGCTAATCTTTATTGCTAATAATGGTGGGATTCTAGAAGGTGGCTTATATCAGCAGACAAGTGGTTTCCAGAGAGTAAACACCAGGGTCAGCCAGAGTAACCCACCCAATCAGCAGGAAGTGTTGGCTTCCTTCTGCAAGGGTGGAGACTGTCCACGCAAAACATGGAGCATGGAGGAACACAGTACCATTTGTGAGTCTACTGGACAGCCGGCATCAAAAATGGAGAAGACAAGAGGAAGTTGCTGAGATAGGCAAGATTAATTTCTCCTTCCAAATTCTCCTGTCAAGTTAAATTACTTGTCCTCTCTCCCCTCTCTGAATAAAAGAGTGTGAGAGAAAGGAGAACTTTCGGAAGTTTTGCACTGGTGAAGCTTTCTTCTCATAGATGGAACACCATGAGCGGGGATAAAGCATTATAAATAGTGCACACTAATAAAGATATTACTCCTCCTCCTAATAATAATAAGGCTGTGTGCTCAGTTGCTTAGTCGTGTCTGACTCTTGGTGACCTCATGGACTGTGGCTCACCAGGCTCCTCTGTCCATGGGATTCTCCAGGCAAGAATACTGGAGTAGGTTGCTGTGCCTCCCTGCAGAGGATCTTCCTGACCCAGGGATAGAACCCAGGTCTCTCACATTGCAGGTGGATTCTTTACTGTTTGAGCCATCAGGAAAGCCCAATAATAATATGACTATTCTCTATGTCTGGCACCTAGCATGATCTCTCAGGAAGAGTAGATGCTCAATAGAAATTAGTAAGGGACAGTGTCCAAATAAAGCCATATGCAGTCAAGCACTTTTCTCTTGAAAAATATTTTGCATGAACAGTGATGTCTTTTCTCTTAGACAAAAGATTCTCACTAGGATTTTGGATACACTATTAACCCTAAGATTACCATAAATTACTTTTTACACATGGCCTTTGGTCAATAATCAGGTAAGAAGAAGGGAACAGAGTCTAAACCAGTGACACTGTTTTGCCTAAAACTCTTAAACAAGCCAACATTTTAATTGTTCTGTCACAGAAGCAAATTAGCCTTAAGTCTGCAACTGATTTCCTAAGTGACTAGTGGAAACTGTACCTAACCACTTTGAAAAGATTAATATTTAAACTACATTATGGGAGAATTATCCATAAAAAAGTGGAATGATTTAGAGAGTATCAAAATTAAAAGGCAGAATGACAAAGCTATTTTTCAAGACAGGAAATGTAGTTTTTAAACTGAGTACTAATAACTAAATAATGATAACCATAACAACATGAAACACTATTAAATGCTTATGTTAGGCACTGTGCTAAGAGTTTTATAGATCGTATATCTTTTAATCCCCATGTCAAAATTTTTGCTACATGTTATTATTATCCACATTTTCTAGAGTAGAAAAGTAACCCAGCTAGGTAGCAACTTGAACTCAGGCTGCCTGTCCTTAGAGATTCCACAGATCCCAAAGTATCTGACTTCATCTGGAATAGAAAACAAAATTAGGACAACTCCTTATTTTAAAAACCATTAATTGGCAATCAAACTGCACATTCCCAGGGCACTAGGTTCTGACAAAAATATCCAGGCAGCACAATCAGAAAGCTCTGTTTTCCATAGTGCTTAAAATGTATTAAATCACAGCACACACAGATGGTAATAAATTGTGCAAGTGGGAACACTTCAGTACAATATTTATTTAGAAACATAACGGATGTTGTGTCCCTGTCTTCAGAATAAGGCTCATATTCTCTAGGGACCTGCTCTATTGAAAAGGGGAACTGGGAGAGAGTTTTCGCTTGAGTGGTGGAGGCTGGAACACTGAACTCTGAAGGAACACCAACACTTATTTGTTCAGACACTTTTCTGTGGAGTCTTCTATTTTGCCTTCTGTTTTTGTTTCACTTAGTTATGACCACTTTCTCACTTTCTTCACTTCCTGTCCTATCACCCTTCCAAAGAAATAGCACTTTTTCATTCCCCGATACCTTGAAATCTAATACAAATTTGTGTTGATAAAAAAACAAAATGGGAGACCAATAGTCACTTTTAACGTTTACTGAGAACTTCTGTGCTCTAGAACTTCTTGCAAGTTTTTCGCTTGTGTTGGCTCACTTCTGACCACAGGCAAGTGGAATGAGTATTGCAATGATCCCTACTTTATTGGCAGCCAAGGGCATTAGAGTAAATAAGAAAATTGCCTAAGGCCATTCATCTGGAAGAAGGACAGTTCAGTTCTAGTTAGCAGATTTATAATTTACATTTGTAAGCTTTATGCTATGGCTCTGCCCTCTCCTGCTTATTCTGACTTTCTGAAGAAGGAGCTCTGGCACATCTTGGTCTAGTGAATTTCGACCACGGGGAGAGGTCGGGCTGTACAAGTAGCTACTGGGAGTTGCCTGCAGCTACCATGGCAATATTGCAGGGGCCATTCCCCAAACATGGGAAACCAAATATTTCATCCTTGATTAGGCAAGAAGTGTTCACGATCAACTGCTTTCATATCAGTTTTAATTTCTACTTCTAACACAGGGAAACATAAAAATTAAAGCTTATTTAATTTTGCTTTTTGTGCAGGTTTATGCATGTGTGTGTACATGCATGCTTGTGTAACCAGAATGACATTTGAACAGAGAGTATCTTAAATGAATTTGGGATTTCATTGTCCACCATTAACACAGGGAAATAAAGCTAGCTTTCAATATGTTAAACTGTAAGCCTTAGGAGCTTGGCAGGTTTTGACATTTTTTTTGAATCTTAGCCTTTGGGATATATCTTGTCAAAGACTTGATGATAAATATATTTTATCTTATAGGTAACATTTATTTTATATTCAAAAATCTCCTTGGAGCAAGCAAACAAGCGAACAGTGCTTTAGATTTATAGTAATATGGTCAGCTTAGACATCCTTGGAACCTTGATTTAAAAATGACCCTTGCCTCCACTGCTGACCAGGCTAAAGTTTTGCGGCCTAATAAAATATAGAGCTGATGTGACTGACTCCTGAGTAACAGACATAGATAGCATCATTGTCATAGCCCTGACTTACAAGTTTGTCTGTTGTCCAGAGACAAGAACATGCACAGCCCAGACTAAACCCGTCCATTCTGCTTCCCTGGCAAGCACTCCTACTCTGGATCCCTTCCTGGTGCAATCCACAGGCACTCTCCTCATTTCTCTCCGCATGAAAAACACTATTCTAAGCCCATCCTACTCCTCCACGAGTTTCTCCTATAGCTTCCAAGTCTAAACAGTTTCTCCCTCTGTCAAATTTAACGGATGCTTAACACATGTTTCTAAGTAAATTCCTACGTCACATATCCCAGTGCTTCTCATCTGACACTTCCAGACAGAAAAAAACAGTAACTTCTCTTGCCTGCAAAGATAGACTGGTGTCATGTTACACTTTTTAAATTTCTATTTCAATCAGCATTTACCACTATGCCTGGTACATTATAGACTTTGTTGTTGTTCTTTAGTGGCTAAGTCATGTGCAACTCTTTCAGGACCGCATGGACTGTAACTCACCAGACTCCTCTGTCCATGGGACTTTCCATGCAAGAATACTGAAGTGGGTTGCCATTTTCTTCTCCAGGGGATCTTCCTAACCCAGGGATTGAACTGTGTCTCCTGCATTGGCAGGTGGATCCTTTACCACTGAGCCACCAAGAAAGCCTCTCATTATAAACTAACCAATAATAGTTTTTACTTGATCAGTAGGGACTCAGCAATGCCAACTAGTGCTCTGAAAATTTTCATTCAAACTTTATGCAATTTTGCATTAACCCTTGGAAAGAAAGATATAGTAAAATTCATGCACAAAAAGCCTGAACATAGACACTGTTTATTTTACATGCCCTAAAGACAACATGTATAAGATTAAAAAATAGGAAAAACAAAACAGCAGCTTTCTGATACATCAGGGTTTAGGGGTTTAAGAAAATGGAGCATGATGTTTTTAAGTTAGTTTTCCTTCCAGTTTGGAGCATTTGAAGATTAATCGAGAATATGGTAGTCTTTATTTCAAACCACTGAGTTCCAATTTTAGTGTCAGTGTAGCAAGTCCTGCAAGAAAGATTGGTATTATTACCCCTTTCAATTTTAGGAGCTGGTAAATCTCATTGCTTGTTTTCAGATTAGCAGACGTTTGTCTCTGGGTATTGCCATGAGGAATGCTGCGTTTATTCAAATAAATAGATTCCCTGGCTATGAATGATGAGGAGCTTCACACCGTTTCTCCTCTGTCTCATACACATCAGTTCAGTTCAGTCACTCAGTTATATCCGACTCTTTGCAACCCCATGGACTACAGCAGGCCAGGCCTCCTTGTCCATCACCAACTCCTGGAGTTTACTCAAGTTCATGTCCATTGAGTCAGTGATGCCCTCCAACCATCTCATCCTCTCTTGTCCCCTTCTCCTCCTGCCTTCAATCTTTTCCAGCATCAGGGTCTTTTCAAATGAGTCAGTTCTTCCCATCAGGTGGCCAAAGTATTGGAGTTTCAGCTGAAACTCATACACATATATACGCACATAAACACACACACACACCTGCATACTCTGAATTCTTTTCTGTCTTTTTTTTTTTTTGGAAAAGATGCAAATTACCATTGAAATGGATTTCTTATTTTAATAATCTTGTTCATTGTGTAGAACTGAAAGTCTGTATACATTATTTGTAGGGGAATATGTTTACTTAGCCAAAAAAAAAAAATGTTTACTTAGCCAAAAAGATTATTTCAACATTAGCATCTTGGGATTGGGGTTTTCAGAGACCATGAGAGAGTCCCTAGAATGTTACAGTCTATTTTTAGAACTAAAATTGTCTATTTTAAACATTTTCATGCATGTAATAACCTGTAACATGAGTTCTGTTTTTATTTGCAGTATATTCTTTCCCTTTGAGTACTGATATGATGGAGGTGGGGTGGAAGTAAGGTACTAAGTTCCTTTCACATATCTGAGAAGATATTCAGCAGAATTTTTCTGACAAAATAATATTTGATATTTTAGATATTTTTAAAGTGATTATGCCAACCAAGGATTCACCTGACACCAATAGGTTCAGGCCACCACAAATTTACTTGCAGAAATATCATCCAGCTCGTGTTTTGCTTCTAAAGTTTCAAAAAGGATGCATTGTCTTTATAAGACATTGGCATTACAAAATACAGCACAGTGAACTCTTTGCCATTTTCCCAAATTACCTAGGAATATACAATAGATGTATTTTTCCGTCAAAGCTGGAAGGATGAAAGGTTAAAATTTAAAGGACCTATGACAGTACTCCGATTAAATAACCTAATGGCAAGTAAAATCTGGACTCCGGATACCTTTTTCCACAATGGAAAGAAGTCAGTGGCACACAACATGACCATGCCGAACAAGCTCCTGCGCATCACAGAGGATGGTACTTTGCTGTACACCATGAGGTGAGGAGGACTGCGCTTTCCCCATGACTTTTTCTAGACCTTCTCTTCCATGTGTAGATGAACATCAAGCTGATGGGCCACTGTAGAGCATCTGGTGTCCTGTTTTCCAATATTAATACTTACTCTACTATGAAAACTAAACAGGCTGAAATATTATGCAAGTCAAAGTGTTAAGTAAAATGATTAGACAAAAACAAAGAAAATGTTTACAGTGTATATTAACTAATGCAATATATAGCTCCAACATATTCTAATTCAATAGAGGAACTTCTCTCTACTATTATTTCATGGCTTCCTGCCTTACAGTAAGGTGTAGATCAAATTTCTAGAAGCTATCTTCTATATATATCTGAAAATGTTTCTATTTAAAAGGAAGTGGAGGAAAAAAATAGAAAAAGTTCAAAAATTTTAAACATAAATTCATGTGGCAGTATACATATTGAAGAAGTGTATGAATCCACAATGATGTTGTTAATGAGAAAGAATATAAATATTACTAATTTTGCTTAAACTGAAGACTATATGTATATTTTTACTTTATAAATATTTCCCCCATTTTGAGATTACTGGACAGCTCAGCATCTGAACCAATCATTCATTTGTGGTTAGATGAAAGAAGCATGAATCAAAAAAATGTTTTGAATATTTTTAGATAAATTTTTTTATGAGAAACTCATTGAGGACCCATAAATGAGGACTTATGCTTAAAGGCAGCTGTTATTTCATATCCAAATGACTTGTTGAAATGTTGCTTTTTTAGATCTGGCCAGCACTTGCTAATTTAGGCTATTCAGTTATTCCTTTGGTATGAAAAGTTAATGAAGGGAATGTCTCGACTTAGAGGATTCTGGTTAGAATGAAAGTAGAGTGATACTTTGCCTTTAGAGAAAGCTTCCAAAATTCCTAGCTTTTTAATACCCAAATATCCAAATAAGAAATAAACAAAACATGCTTCAGGTGCCACTGGAGATAGATGTTGGATTCAACTAGTAAACGTGTAATAGGACTGAAAGAATGAAAAATTCAGAAAAGAGAGAAAGAAAATAGAGGATCGGTGGACAGGTATGTTGAGAACTTTCCAGATCGTCCAAGCAGGATCTGTTTATATTTGAAATTTGAAATATTTTTCCCTTGTGAAATATCCCACACTTGTTTTTGAGCCTAAATCTAGCATGTATTTCTAGTAGCTGGCAGTTATCTGAAGAGGGATTTGCACATACTAAGAAGTTTATCTATTAAAGGTTCCTGATGTATCTAACATTCTTCATCAGGAACTAACATAACCCCCTTCTCTGAAATGTCTCACCACCTTTGCTAATTTGTTACCACTTTCCTAATAGTTTGACTTAAGGATATGAGTTTAGTTATTAGTTTACATGTTTCATATTTAACTAATATTATAATAACTTCATGATTTTACTGGTTACAAAGACACCTTATCACATTTCTTGAGTTACCTAATAATATAGATAAATATATTTTCTGAAACTTATGTGAGGAATTTGGGTATAAATTTTCCATAGTTCGACCAAATGAGATCAAATATATTTCAGTGAATTCCTTTCTTGACTACCCTTTTAAAACATAAATAGAATTCATGTTCCCAGAACATAGGGACTAAAAAGAAATTCTGCAGAGTCCTGGCTTCCGTTAGGCAGTGGATTTGTATATAAAACTAAACAGTTGGAATAGAGTAAAATCACATATAAAGGAGTCTCAGGGACTCTCAGCTTCCCAAAGTCTGAGGACAGTTCGTCCCTCACCTATCCCTTTGTTGTTTAATGCATTTAGTGCTATTTTAGGAAATGAAGTGGGGAACTTGATCCCATGGACTACAGCCCACCAGGCTCCTCCGTCCATGGAATTTTCCAAGCAAGAGTACTGGAGTGGGGTGCCATTGCCTTCTCCGTAGATGGTCACAGAGAACAGCACTGAAACATAGACATTACCATATGTAAAATAGATAGCCCGTGGGAATTTCCTGTATGATGCAGGGAGCTCAAGCCCCAGTGCTCTGTGTTATTCTTTTCAGATCCTTTGATTATTAACAGCTTAGTATGACACTGCTGTTTGTGCTTTTCTTTCTTGCTTTCTTAATATATTTGCTCTAGTTAATAACATCCCAATCATATTTATCAGAAAGTATCTAATCTACGCTATATTTCTCTTAATTTCTAAGACTGACGGTGAGAGCCGAGTGTCCAATGCATTTGGAGGATTTCCCTATGGATGCCCATGCCTGCCCTCTAAAATTTGGAAGCTGTGAGTAAATTTATTTTATTTTTGATTCTTATGAGAGCATGTCTTTAAGCAAGCAACCTCCAATTCATTATGAACGTTAGAGAGACAGATAAAGAATATCAAGAAAACTTAAATAGTGATTTATTGCAAGTGCTTTCTATAAGTAACCATCTTTTAGTTCACTTTTTAATATCCTTTCAGGAAACGGTTATTCCCTATCCTCTGGACAAGAAAAAATGAATTTTACTATTTAGTGGAAAAAATTCCATTTTTGTTCAAGTTGTATTCATAGAAAACCAAATGGAGTATGGATGTTTATGCCTCATAGATATCATCTTCTTTCCAAAAAACGGAGGTCATTGTGTTTATTTTATACCATTACTGATGTTTATTCTTAATAATCTGACTTGTTTATCAGATGGAAATATTGGTAGATAGCAAAGGACAATAATTAGATTTTCTTAATAATGAAGCCTTAACCTAAAGATGATGCCAGAAAAGGAGTTAATCACAGTCTTAAAACAGTTTTAGATCTGTTTGGATAGCTCATGAAATTTGGTTACATATTATTGCTTCTGAAGACATCTTAGATGAATTTGCATTGTAATAACTTTCAAGGTTTCTACATCTTTAAAATATGCAGGCATACATGAGAGAAGCCCAGAGAACAGTGGCCAGCCGGTTAGGCTCTCTGGTCTTCCCGTTTTTCTGCTTTTGATTAGCGTGCCTGCATAAAGTGAGGCGGGATAATGTATTCCTGGTTTCTGCAGGGGAGTTACATATAAGGACTGACTCAGCTTCTGGACTAACCTAACCAGCTTTCTGTTCTCACTAGCCAGGCAATCTGAGCAACTATTTTGGTGAAGATATGATTCATAGAAGAAAAATAGTGGTAGTGTAGGAAGACAGCAAGCAAAGAAAATAGCAAAGGGCCTTCAGGCTCCTAAAAGTACTAATCATGGAGAGACAACTTTCTCTATTTATAAATCTCATTCTATACTAAAACCCAACGATAAACTACCTACTTCAAAAACTGTCAGCTACACAGGTCATAGGTGATAACTATCCCCTCTCAATCCTTTTCCCAATGTAATATATGTTCTATGCCATGACCTATTACATTTTTTTTCTGATTACCAGTTCCATTTTTAATGATAATATTTTATATTATGTGTTACTTATATGCCAGGCTATGTATTAAATATTTGTATATGAATCAACCCAGCTAATCCACAAAATAACCTTATAGTTCAAGATATCATACAAAATCAGTACTGTTTTTGCCTGAAATGGTACTGATTTATATCTAAAATCCTAGTATAACTACCAATAGTGTCCCTTTTTGCCTTCAGAGATATCTTGTTTTAGACATTTAACTATATGTTTAGTATATTAATCAGGAATACTTTTAAGCAGTGAGCATAGCTTAAAAAAAGGAGTCTAAATTTTCATATAAGATATATGAAGGTAAGTGATTATTGCTTAATTGCTGGTTAATTTAACATCTTAACAAGGATGATGTTTCAAGATATTCTTAGAAGTTCTTCCTGATGAAAAAATGTTTGCTGCTACTCCAGCCATTGCCTCCACTTTCAAAATAAAGAAAAATAGGGAGCAGAGGAGAAAGGAGCAGTGCCTGTATCAAAAAAAAAAAAACTTTCCCTAAAATCCTAATAGACATCTTCTCGCATCTCATTAATCAAAGCTGTGTCACATGACCAGTGCTAAATACAAAGGAGGCTGGAGAAACCAGGCACATTTAATTAGGCACATTGTCATCCTGAAGAAAATGGATAGTGAATGGAACACAAATAGTGTCTTATATAAGAAAACTTTAATTTAAAGACAAATAAGTAAGCTGTTCTCTACCTCAGAGCCCTGGCATATGCTCTTTTCTCTGCTGTGGTTACCTTTCCTTTGTTTCTTAGCATGGTTGGTTTTATTTATCCCTTACATCTCAGCGTAAATATTAGTTTCTAGTACCTTCTGTGAAGTCCTTTTCAAAATGTGTATATAGTCCCATCAGTCTTCTTGATCATAATACACATTTATTTTATGCCATTTATCACCAAGATAATTGTTAGTTTTAACACTGTTATTATCTGGAGACTGTAAACTCTTTAAGGGCAAAACCTATTTTGTTCTGCATTTTCTAGCACAGTAATATAATGTAGGCATTCAGGAAGTATTTATTGAATGGATAAAGAATATAATCAGGTTTTAAATATCTATTCAGTATTTAAGCCTCAAAAAAAAAAAAAAAAAGAGAGCTTAGGGACTGTGGGGATTTAAACCTCAACAGAGAAGACATACATTGAAGAGCAGGCTCAGATGGCGTATGCTTGGTGGGAAAGAGGACCATGGTGAATTGCTGTACGTGCCAGTAATGTGGGAAATGGCAATGGCTGTACACTTACTGTATAGTCATTTCTCTAACCTGGCCTAACCAGCATATTTCAGAGATGAAGACGTTAAGGCAAAAGTGATTTGGAAATGTTTTGACTCAACTGTTAAAGGAAACATCTTGCCAAAATCTCAGAGAAGAAAATAAGGAAGAGATAAGCAAGATGATTTTGTGATAATTTATTAAAGCACTATGTAGTAAATGTTTTTAAAGTATCTGAAGTAGCTTCATGCATATGTTGATAAGAACCAAACTTGGAAACGCAGACGTCTTCTTTACCACCCTCCATGAGATTCTGAATGTCAGTGCTACCTTACATTTTCTGCTTGTTAGGGATAACACCTTTTGTATAAGGCCAGATAATGCAAAGATAGTATACAGAGGCAGCTGACATCTTTCAACTGCTTTCTGAGGAATATACAGTATAATGCTTTGATTCTAGAAAAAGTGATTCAGATTAAATCTAGGCAAGTGCTAGATGTAGTCAGGATTTAATAAATGATCATTTCCTGACTAATTACCAAGCATTGTCTTACAAACAAGAAAAGAGGGAAAGAATTATGAATAATAAGTAATTTTAGAAATTATTTAGTGAACCTGCCTCATGCAAATGAAAAAACAAAGGCCCATAAAACCTAAGTGACAGTGTCAATTAGCAGATGCCCTTTTGATACTGTCTATGCTTTGTGGATTTTTTTTTTCCGTTTTTTTAAAAGTGTTTATTGAATTTGTTACAACATTGCTTCTGTTTTTGTTGTTGTTCAGTTGCTAAGTCATGTCTGACTCTTTGCTACCCCATGTACTGCAGCATGCAAGGCTTCCCTGTCCTTCACTATCTTCCTGATTTTGCTCAAACTCATGTCCATTGAATCAGTAATGCCATCCAATCATCTCATCCTCCTGCCCTCAATCCTTCCCAATATCAGGGTCTTTTCCAATGAGTCAGCTCTTTGCATTAGGTGACCAAAGTATTGGAGCTCCAGCTTCAGCACCAGTCCTTACAATGGATATTTAGCATCAGTTTCCTTTAAGATTGACTGGCTTGATCTCCTTGCTGTCCAAGGGACTCTCAAGAGTCTTCTCCGGCACCACAGTTCAGAAGCATTAATTCTTCTGCACTCAGCCTTCTTTATGGTCCAACTCTCACATCCATACATGACTACTGGAAAAACTGTACCTTTTGTTTTACTTTTCGGTGTTTTGCCCTTGAGGTATGCAGAGTCTTAGCTCCCTGATCAGGGATCATGCCCGCACCCCATGCATTGGAAGGCGAAGTCTGAACCACTGGACCCACCAAGGTAGTCCCTTCTCCTATTATTTAAAAATTTTTTCTTATCTACTGATTTATTTGAAATGTGAGCTTAACATTTTTGATGAAGTGGTTGAAGACTTTCTAATCTTTTCTTTAGGCTGAAGAGTGTCAAATCAAAAAAGTCTTTATAGGTCCTACTTCTCAGATACTGACACAAAGGAATAAGAAGATGTATCACCTATTGTGGAGCTTTAGGTTGAGGCTTTAGGTGTATCTGTCTTCTATATTTAAAACAAAAAATTTCATCATGTGGATTTACTCTACATTTTGGAAGATTTCTATTGAGAAATAAAGGCAATGAGTAACCACCGCTTTCACAACAATAGCATATTTGTGGTGGATTTCATACACAATGGAGTTTCTAAGAAATTGCAAGGAATGAGATACTGTATCATTTGACATAAGTTGATAGTAACACTTTTTGTTTCCCTCTACAACTATAGTGGCAGCCCATTGGCAACACATGACAAAGTATAAAAAGATAGATCTAGGCACTGTTGCTAATGACAGTGCAATAAAGCCACAAGAGCTCTAATTTGTCAAGAAAGGACACAGGTCTAGAATAGGTTTCATCATTACTTACATGATCACCAATTATCTTTGCTTAGCTTTTGAGCATAATGTAGAGATTTTTTCTCTAGAAAATTCTTGGCAGCAGTGGAGCAGAATGAATAGCATTCTATATTCTTATATTGGTTATCCCACTAAGTAACTGTGGTGGTTTAATCTGGTTTTCCCACAAATTAACTGTGGTAGTGATTTAGTCTCTTAAGTTGTATCCTACTCTGCAATGCCATGGACTATAGCCCACCAGGCTCCTCTGTCCATGGGATTTCCCAGGCAAAAATACTGGAGTGGGTTGCCATTTCCTTTTGCATGGGATCTTCCTGACCCAGCGATTGAACCCAAGTCTCCTGTGTCTCCTGCTTGGCAGGCAGATTCTTTATCACTGAGCCACTTAAAACGAGATAAACAATGTGACTCTAAAGTCTTTCCACATTAACATTCAATGATTCCAGGTACCATAAGCCCAGGATGTCCTCTTTGGTAAGACCCTTCCATTTGACAAACAAGAGTTTGTCAAAAGAGTGCCAAAACACATGGACCATTTTCCATTCTTCCCTTTTAGATGCTTATACAAGAGCAGAAGTTGTTTATGAGTGGACCAGAGAGCCAGCACGCTCAGTGGTTGTAGCAGAAGATGGGTCACGCCTAAACCAGTATGATCTTCTTGGACAAACAGTAGATTCTGGAATTGTTCAGTCTAGTACAGGTAAGTGCTATTTGGGAACTTTAGATAGGGAAGAAGGAGCCAAAAAACTTTATGTAAAACTTGTAAATTCAGTGAAGTCCTTCAATAACAGAAGTAAGGAGAGTGAAAAATTACAGTAAACTGGGGAACAGTTAGGCTGGGAACTAGTGTAACCTCTATAGACCTATGATCTTGAATTTGACATGTCATGCCTTTTGATCTCTGGTTTTTGTTTGTTTGTTTGTTTACAAAAGAAAGAAGTGGTTCTGTGTGATCAGGGTAGATATGTGAACTGTATTTAGATATGTGAACTCTGAGAGAAGAATATATGGGTTGAATACTTCTCCAAGTTGCCAGTTAATTGTGGTCACCTCATAGGGTTGTTGGAAGGAATAAATTATATCCATAAAGAGTAAATTATCATACTTTGGGCACATAAAACAACTCTTAATAAATGTTAGCTATTAATATCATCTAGGACCCTTTTATTGTCTTGATTCAATAAATCTTGGTAAATTTATAGCAGCAGTCATTATACATAGGATGCCAAAACACCTTCCCCATCTCACTCCCTCCACACCTAACTTCATTTGTAACTCTAGCCAGGAAACTTCCACAGCTAAAACCTACACTGATCTCTCTATTTTGGAATTAAAAGTGGATGGACCACCATCTTTCTCAGTGTTGTAACTGTTTTACCAATGAAATACTCATAATTAGATCAGATTTTCTATCAAGCAGTAAAATCCAAAATTTTAAACTTTTGAAGTTTCAAGAAATAATATGAGTTTAGTTATTCAGGTATCCCTTTTGTGACTAACTGATATGTGATAACAGGGCCAGATAATTACTGATAAAATTTGTATCCTAAAAATTAGGAAAACTTACTCCCTCAATCCCAATATTTTTAATTATGTTCAATTACTAAAAACTTAGCAAGGGTCAACAATTTTACAATTGCCTTTTAATTTTGAAATTCATTCATTAACTTTGATTTGTAATTTATAAAAAAAAAAGTTAAATGATAAGTAAGGGCAGAATCGCTCTTTATCTCAGAAAAATTTCTCTCTCAAATTTCAAACTTTATATTAGGACCATGGTCATATTCTGATCGTTCTAAATTCAAGTGATAGGTCAATATATCTTACTCTGATTATTGGATAACTGCTGCTTAACAGGACTTATCTTTTGTCCACTTTATAGCATCCTTGGTTACTCTAGAAGTTGAAACGTTTATGTTTCTTGTTTTGAAAAATGAGAAGATTGTTCTCCATTGTGCTTTACCTACCTTAGAAATGCACACGGCATAATGGGAATGTGTCAGGCTTTGCAGTGAGAAACATGTGGGCTCGAGTCCTAGTCCTGCCACTCAGAAGCCTGGTGACATTGAGAAGTTCATTTAACTAATTAGAAACTGTTCTCTTCTAAGAATGGGAAGCCTCTAATTTTGTATTAAAGATAATATAAAATGTTAAGCAGAATGTTATACAGTAGATGCTCAAAATGGTATGTTGTCATTGTTGTTATTGTCCTGAAGATATCCCAGAATGTGCAAAATACTGAAAATTATTTTTTTCTCACCAAGTTATATTGGAAAAGATAGAAAATGAGCAGTGTTTACTTTTAAACATTGAATGCTGTAATTGACTGGATATTGTGACAGGCACTACAGTCAATGATAGACAAGACACATATCTTGCTTTCATAAAACCTGAAGTCTAAGGGAAGACAAACACATAAACTATAATTATCAAAATGGGTGTTAAGTGCTGTGATTAACATTTTGGGGAGGGCAAGTCCCTGCCTGCCTTCTGTGTCCCTATGATTTACTATAGTAGCTGAAACAGAAGAGGCACCAAGTAAATATTTTTGAACTAATGAATAAAAAATTAGTGAATTCAGCCTGGGAGAATCAAGGAAGGATTGCTTCAGGGGTTGACTTTCATTTTGTTAATATGCATTTGTTGGGAGTCAAATAATCGCTGTTCTAAGCCAAGGCATTCAGAATAATAGACCTAGAACTTCCCCTCAAGAAATTCTCTCCCTACTGTATTAGAATGGAGGTTGGGTGACGTCCAGGAAATGGTATTTCAAGTGCAGGAGCAATAGGGCGGAGAAGGCAATGGCGCCCACTCCAACACTCCTGCCTGGAAAATCCCATGGACGGAGGAGCCTGGTGGGCCGCAGTCCATGGGGTCGCTAAGAGTCAGACATGACTGAGTGACTTCACTTTCACTTTTCACTTTCATGCATTGGAGAAGGAAATGGCAACCCACTCCAGTGTTCTTGCCTGGAGAATCCCAGGGATGGGGGAGCCTGGTGGGCTGCCGTCTCTGGGGTCGCACAGAGTCGGACACGTCTGAAGCGACTTAGCAGCAGCAGCAGCAGCAGCAGCAGCAGCAGCAATAGGACAAGTGTATGTGAAGGTTGTTGGGAGGAAGGGATGCTTCCGCTCTGTTCTAGCGCCAATCACCTTATTGCAGCACAGGATCCCTCTTTATGTTCTAGTTCCTATGTCTGCAAAATAAGTGGCTTAGTCTGATGAACTTGGAGACCTTTTCCCTTCTGGTTTTCTAAGCCAACCTACCTACATTCTTGTTACTCAGAAAAGATAAAGAGTCACAAAAGGACACCAGGTGAGAAAGAAGGGTCCAATTCACCGCCACCAAGCTGGCTGGACCTCATAAATTAGGTTCATTAAAAGTCATCATTCTGTGTTGGAGCAGCAAGTTTATCTGTGCAAAATAAGAGCTTGTCCTTGTCATTTCTATAGCGTATGGAGGGAGGGGGAGGAGAATAATGAGCACATTCAAACTCAGTTTGATGTATGTTTTCCACTCCACAATAAAACCCTGAACTATACTTCCTTTGGTTCTACGTTTACTCCCCAAAAATCCACCTTAAAAGATTTCCATGGGAAGAAACAAAGATCTTTTGTAAGGCCTTCAATCCCATATTCACATCTCCTATGAGGCAGCTCATGGCTTTGAGTTTGGAACCATAAAACATGGATGACAGCACACTTGGAGAGGTCTGTATGGGCTCTCATGTCCTTATAATAGGAGACCAGACAGTCACCCACACAGTGGAAGCGGGTTAAACACAAAGTTCCCTGGATATGATCAGCTATGAACTTGAAGCCTAGAGAATGCAAAGATCATGGCAAACCAAATGCACAGATAATCTAGTAGCTTAGTTTCTTCCCACTAGTCCTTTTCATAATTGATTGTATTTAGCAAGATGGACCAACTTGAATGTCCATTAATAAAAGTGTCATTAGGGCAGCAGTCAGTTTTTTACTAAGAGAAAGAGCAGGGAGCCAATACTTGCCATGTTGCACACAGCTATGAATTTTGCATCCTTGACATTATTTCAATTTTTGTTATAGTATCCACTGCTACTGGGCTTCTCCGGTGACTCAGTGGTAAAGACTCTGCCCAGCCAATGAAGGAGACATGGATTCAATCCCTGAGTTGGGAAGATCTCCTGGAGAAGGAGATGGCAACCCACTCTAGTATTCTTGCCTGGGAAATCCCATAGACAGAGGAGCCTGATGGGCTACAGTCCATGGGGTCACAAAAAGTCAGACACAACTGAGCAACTGAACAACAACAACATGGAGCCTTGAAACATTAAGATACAAGACATCGAGCATTATTGTCTCCCTGTTTCTGCCAGAAGACTAGGAAGGGTGACAGATAAGTGCACATACATTGAGAATCATTAAGTAAAGAGCAGCTTTGGTGCCCTTAAAATTCTCTATGAGGAGAGAAGCAATTCAGGTCACCTTCTAGAAGGTGTTGGCCTGCAACCAGCACACACATGAACACATACTCGCAACACCACCACTGACCTCTTTCATGTCAAATACCTCTAGATGACTTCAGCGCCATAGGAGGGAAAATACGAGGCTCGATCTAACACTTGTAGTTGTTTCAGTGCAAACATGTTAGAAAGACAGTCCCTTCATTAGCATCTGCCATCAGTTTGTGGAGGGAAATGAGTCGGAGACTTAGTTTGAAGTGCACTTATTCACCTGGCAGAACAAACTTGTTACAAGGACACAGAAGGATGAGTCTAGTCAACTTTCAAATCTGATGCAATTCTCTGTTATCCACTCATTTATTCCTTCAACAGTGTGCTCCTTTACTGTGTTTAACATGTGAATGACCTAGCGAAAACAGATGAGGGACACATACTTCCTGCTCTCAGGAAGCTCATGGTTGGGACTTCTCTGACGGTCAAGTGGGTAAGAATCCACCTGCCAATGCAGGGAACACAGGTTTAATCCCTGGTCCAGGAAGATCCTACATGCCTTGGGGCAGCTAACGCATGCCCACAACTGCTGGGCCTCTGTTCTGCAGCCTGTGCTCCACAGCTAGAGAAGCCAGCTCAACTAGAGAGGAGCCCCTGCTCTCCACAGCTAAAGAGGCCTGTGCGTAGCAACAAAGACCCAGCAGAGCCAAATCAGACAAGTAAATGATTAGGAAAAAATGAAGCTCAGGGTTGAGTGATTTAAGTAGCTAACATTCATTGACTTGGTCTAATCCTCACAACACTCCTAGGGTGTATGTATTATCATTTTTTCCATTTTGAAGACGGTATATAACTGAGGCCCAGAGAGGTTGAATAATTTTTCCAAGGTCACACAGCCAGGGAGTGGCGGAACTGGGATTTGAACTCGGGAAGTCTCACTATAGCATGTATGCTCTCAACCATATGAAACGCTAGTAACAGGCAAGATAGACAAGTGTGAAAATGCAACAGTATGGCATGTCATGAAGCATAAGAGATGGATTTTGGAGTACATAGGGAGGTTTTGAATGCTGGTTTTACAATGAATTAACTGCATGACCTTTGTTCATCTTTTCTCTTGTACTTTGGAGATAATCAGAGGATCTGCTTCATGGGGTACTGTGAGATTGAAATGAGAAAATGCATGTAAACTGATTAGCAGAGTTTCTGACATGCACAAATCATAATAAATATTAGCCATTACTATTAATAATGATGAAGTTAATATAAGAAGTCATTTCTGCTTGAAATGTCAGGGAAGGTAGTTTGAAACTAGACCCCATGCATGGGCCCCTATCTCATTCTACTATACCATTGTTTTGCTTCCTAATTCTTTAAGGAAAGCCTACATAAAAATTATAATTGTAATTAAAGGGCATGGCAATGCAACTTATAAAGAGAAGCCAAATTGTTAAATTAGTCATTAGGTATAAGAATAATATCACAATTATAAAATAAGAAGATGTAATAAAAATGCTTTTACAAAATGCAACAATGATGACTAGAAAGTCATTTACCTAAGCCAATAGACATACGTGATCAAAGGAAGCATAGGTGAGATTTGCTTAATAAGAATGTCTCTTATTTGTGAATGACTATTTATCCTTAGAACAGATGACTAAGAGAAACTGTAGGATCCTATTTCCTAGAGATAGTCATCACTGGATGAGTTAAGGATGCCTCGGCAGGATCAAAATGAATGATGAAAGCAACTGTTTTCACTGACCATGGAGCAAATGTGGTGATGGACTTTCATCAAAGGGGCCTCAGGGCCCCTATTTTTTCAGCTTAGCACATGATCTCCAGAGAAATAATATAACTATAAAATGTGAGAACAAATTCACAGAAGGGAAGGTGGAGAGGGAGAAGACGTATACAGTCGTCTGGTCAACCTAATCATATTTCAGGTGAGGAAACAGGTCTAGAGATGTAAGTGGCCTAGAACTATTACCATTGTTTCATTATTGCTATTTAAGTTTTCTCTGAAGCAGATATTAAACTGTGAGACCCTCCCTCAATGATATTTCTGACTCCTCATTCCTTTGAAAAAGGTAGCATCTTTGGAAAACACAAACATTTAGAATACTTGAAAAGCTTTACAAGGAATCAGTGTCCACTACAATTTTGTTAAAGAAATGAATGGTGGATTTCTTCAGCTAGAGAGAGAATATGTTTCTATCTGATTTACCTTTACACTATAAATCTGCCTGTGACTCAGAATTTTTTAGAATAATTTTCACATCTGTTATTTCATATCATCCTCACAGCATCCCATGAAACAACTAGCATACTAGCATTTTTACTCAACAAGTGAGAAAACTAAACTCGAATAAAGTTAAGCAAGGGATCTACTCTAAGGAACTAACATTTGGGAAAATAAACGTTGGAAGTCAGATATAAAGAAACCTGCAGTGTTGCTTTACAGAATTATATTCCTGCTTCTTTTCTTCTCTTTCCTTAATTTTATATTGTAATGTGTCAAAAATGTTGTCTCATCTAATTTACAAGCTTCTCTTGGGGTTACACGATGTGCAAGGATATATGAATTAAAATTCTTCTTGACTGTTGAATCAGAGGGAAATACTTTGACATGCTTAGTGCATAAGTACTTGATGTCTAGAGATACTCTTTCAATCCAATTTAGGTGACTTTTTGCTGTATTTTTCTTTCATTTTTAAACTATTACAGTGTGATTCTGATTTTGTCACTTTCCCTTTTCTTATTTAAATGTTACTGATGGAAATATTAAGTAACAATCTGCAATAGGGATAGAGAAGAGTTTATTTGAACCAAACCGTGGACTATAGCCTGGGAGACACAGATCCAAAAAATATTTGAATTGTGTTTTTCCAGGCTGCAAAATGGGAGATGCTTATAAAGACAAGAACCACAATATTACATAAGTTGTTTTCCAAAATTATAATTGGAGTTGGCAAGAAGTAAGGGTGCTTGTTAAGCTAGTGTTGGTTGGGGTCTGAAATGTTACATGGGGAGAACTTGAGACTATAATGTTCCACCTAGCCACTGCTGGTAGATAATTGTTTTGAGAATAGCAAGGTGGTGTCCTTAAGTATGATAGAGTTCAGAAAATTCAGGTTCTCAGTGATATGAGAATGTATGTAAAACCACATCCACAGTAGCCAACCAGATCCATTTTGGTTGTATGAACCTCAGTTATTCCATTTAAATTTTTAAATGTATTATTTTCTTTAATGGTTAAAGTAGATATACAATGTATGTTTGATATGCCACAAGGCAGACTGTTCTAGTTAGCATCATGTATAAACCAAAGCATGTATAAGCCAGAATGACTTCCCTGTACTTCAATATGTGAAAATTTCTTCCATCAACATGTTATACCCAAACTTTTAAATTTTATTTAATTTAGGAAGGTGATTTCAAAATATTTGAAGTTTTCCTCTACTTTCTCTAGTTTGTTAGAGGGGAAGTGGTTTATAAAATAAACCAGGTTTATAAAATAAAACACTTTGTTATATACAAAGTCATATAACAGCTTATCCAAAAAAATATTCTTTGCAGAATCTTCCCAAAATGTCACACTGTGAACAACAAAAGATGATAATGGAATATATATAGACACTCATTTTTATGGCATTACATGAGAGATGGATTTTTTTTTCTTTGAGCTGGTGACATTTTTCAGGCTACAATTGAATGAATGATTAGGAATAATAATGCCTACTCCTAGGAGGTAAGGTGTAATCTGACTGTGTCTATCCAAGACTACATTTTATCAGAATCTCAGGAAAAAATGTCTTTTGGTTTGTTTGTTTTTTGCTCTTTTTCTTAAATTTGAATCACTTATTTCTTTAAGATGACCTTGGAGACATTATCCAAGTTATCTACAGAAAAATAGAAATAAATTAGATAGCATTTTTTTTACCTTTCAAAAAAGAGATGCTCGTAGGTGTTAACTAGAGTGGGTGTTCTTAAATCTCATGCATCCCTTTTCATCATAGGCAAGTATTGAATATTTAGGATATGTAAAGCCATGCCATCGGGACTTCCCTGGTGGTCTAGTGGCTAAGACTCTGTGCTCCCAAGGCAGGGGACCTGGGTTTGATCCCTGGTCAGGAAACTAGATCCTACATGCCACAGCTTAGAGTTCGCATGACACAACAACTAAGATCTACTTTTCCAATAAATAAAATTTTTTTTAAGCCATGCTGTATGTAAAGAACTGTCTCTCTTCTTAACTATCTTTTAGTTTGGTGGAGGAGTATAAGCACATAAGTAGCTGAAATTAGGAGAAGGCAATGGTACCCCACTCCAGTGCTCTTGCCTGGAAAATCCCATGGATGGAGGAGCCTGGTAGGCTGTAGTCCATGGGGTCGCTGAGGGTTGGACACGACTGAGCAACTTCACTTTCACTTTTCACTTTCATGCATTGGAGAAGGAAATGGCAACCCACTCCAGTGTTCTTGCCTGGAGAATCCCAGGGATGGGGGAGCCTGATGGGCTGCCATCTATGGGGTTGCACAGAGTCGGACATGACTGGAGCAACTTAGCAGCTAAAATTAAAATTATACAATATAAGCATAAACAGAAGCTGTAAATAAATTTAAAGTTAATATTGATCAGTAAATGGCAGGTGTTATCCTTAATAACAACCATGAAAGCACAGATACTTCCTACTATGGAGAACATAGGGAGCATTTCTTCTGCCAATACTTCCACCAGTTCCAACTGGAGAAATGAGAGGAAAAAATGGAGAAAGGAACTCAGTGTTTTAAAACTCTAATGTAGCATGATCTTCACTAGAGCCCTCATTCTTTATTCTCCCCACATATACTTATCACTGTCTTATAAACAGAGAAATTGAGGATCAGAGAGTTTAAGGCTACACAATAGGAAAGTGGTATATCTGGGTTTTGAACCCAAATTCATTTGCTTCCAAAGCTAACAAACTCTCTTCTACAGTAACTTTCTTCCTATTCTACTATGGACTGAATCCCCACCCATAGATAAACAAAATATTCAGCTATAGAAGAGGTCAAAATGAGATTTTTTTAGGTCAAAATACGGAGAGATAAAAATGTGTGGTGAGACACAAGATGGAATACTGAAATGCTATCAGAGTTAGGATGTGGAGCGTCTTGAATCCTGGTTAGAGAGTTGCTTGTTTGTAACACTGGAGAATTGATTGTCACATTGATGGGAGAGAGAATTCTAATGGCATCTAGGGGCTAAGAGGCAAGGTATGTGACTAAATGTCCTACTTTACACAAGACAGTGCCCACAATATATAGTTATCTCTACTGAAATGTTCTGAAAAGAGCTGAGGTTGAGAAACACTGATGTAGATAATGGGAATCCATTACGATATTTTAAGATATGTATGTATACTTTAAAATGATCATTCTGACCCCAAAACTTAGGGAGAATTGGAGTTAGGACATGACTGGAAACCAACAAGACAGTTCACAGATTACTGTAGATTTACATTGTAAATCTCTAAAGAGATAAGTGTTGACCTTGAGATAAGAGATAGACTGAGAGATACTGCACAGGTGAAATTAAAATTGTGATGATCAATTGATTTATTTCTCTCTCTTTTGGAAGCCTTACTTAACACACAAGGATTAATTCCAGATTTTTAGACTGAGTGGATAGACAGATGAGTGTGCCATGAATTTAGAAACGGATGCTCAGTGGAAAAGAAGCCCTGCTATATGCTAGTCATTATTTTTTATGAAAAGGTTTAAACAATATCACTTTTGAACATATTTAGTTTGTGATAGCAATGAAAAATCACTATCTATGAGTTATCTAGTAGATATTTTGAAATGCAGTGACAATGTCACTTAGAGATGTAGATCCCACAGCCATCTGGATCAAAATGACATTAGGAGCAGGGGTGAGAAAGAAAAGTTCTTATTAGAGTTAAGAAAAAGATGGGCATGACAGCTGAAGACAGAACTACCAGGAGCGTCTGCATTTGCTTTGCAGAAAGATGAAGACCAGTGCCAGAGAGACAGGAGGGACTTACTACTCCGTGGCTGAAATAACCAGTGAGTTAGCAAAAGAAACGGAAAATGAGAGAGAAAGAGAATGTGGCTCTAGAGAGTACTATCAAGATGGCAGGCACCTTCAGCATTGCTCAATTTTTAATGCTACAGAGAAGGTGATAGTGGACTTGAAGACTGAGATGTCCTTTCAGATTGAGACGTTCAGTTATGGATACTAAGAGATCATGGGCAGTTTTAACCGAATTATAGGAGCTGAAGCTGAATGGTCATGAGCTGAGACATAAATCATAGGATGAAGAGAGAAAAGCTTTGAGTTGACGTGAAGGAGGGAGATAGAAAGATGTGAATACCAAAGAAATGTTTTCTTAGTAAGAATATACCTAGTTCTCTCCTACTGAGTATATATTCAGAGTGAATAAAACTAAAAACTTCAAAGATTTGTAATTAAGAAACTATAGCATCAACTTAGAAAAAAGCACCTCCTACAGTTTGAGTTGTGTATTCATTTCTTTGGGCCTCTTAATCAAATCAGGCTTTGTCATATATAAAGATGATGGAGATGCCTAGCTGGCCCAGTTGTTTCCCAGACTGGTCTGGGAGTCGGGACAAGTTCAAAAGCTAGTGACAAATCTGGATTTTCCTGCCCCCCCCCCCCCCCCATAAAGGATGATTTGTGTATTTAGGTGGGATCTAAAGAATTGCATGTTTCAAAACCTTGCCAGGCGATTCTGGTGAAGATATTCCTTAAAACAAATTTTGAGAATTCTGTCTCACAGTCCTCATTTCAGAGGTCAGACTAAGCTGAATTCACGGTCAGACAGCTAAGGAAAGAAAGGGCTGGAGCTGGAATTCAGGTCCTCCGACTTGAACACCAAAGCTCCTTCATTAGACAACCTGACTCTCCTGCAGTGGACATACTGGAGATCTGGTGTCTTCTGATGCATTGGTGTGTGTCATCAGGATCTAATTCATTACCTTCAGGGTTACGAGTGCCAATCTGTAAATATATGCTCAGATTTGTCTCTTCAGTGTATCAGTCACCAGGATTATGACATAATATCAACGAGACCTCAGGCACCTCAGTCTCATCCTCAGTGCCTTTTTGGTGTGTTTTATTTTTAAACTAGAGTTTGTTTTTTTTTAAATTAAGATTTATTATAATTTTTTTTTATGTGGACCATTGTTAAAATTCTTACTGAATTCATTACAATATTGCTTCTGTTTTACATTTTGGTTTTTTGACCTCCAGGCATGTAGAATCTTAGCTCTCTGACCAGGGATTGAACCCACAAGTCCTGCAGTAGAAGGCTAAGTCTTAACCATTGGACCACCAGGGAAGCCCGGTGTGTTTGGCAAATGTCTTTTTTCTTTCCTGGATAACAGCTTTTCTCTCCAGGAACCAGATGTTATGTGGAAAAAGGCTATGTCTAACCTCCAGGTTCTTGCTACTGACAGAAAAACTGAGAGATTTCTTTTCAAGGTCAAATTGCTCACCTTATTGTCTTTTTTACCCTCTAGGAGAGTATGTTGTTATGACCACTCATTTCCACCTGAAGAGAAAGATTGGATATTTTGTTATTCAAACATACCTGCCATGCATAATGACAGTTATTCTCTCCCAAGTCTCATTCTGGCTCAATAGAGAGTCTGTGCCAGCGAGGACGGTCTTTGGTAAGTGCCAGTCGAGACATACACGCAAGGGCCACTTGCAAGGGCAATTTGTATCATACCTATGACATTGCAGATAGAATGAAAAAAATAATTATACACTAAGTCTGCAGTTAATACAAGAGAAAGGTTCAAGGTATTACCATTTTAATTATGACATGATTGTAAAAAATTCTTTTTTAAAATAGCAAGCTGTTTTAGTTCATGTTAATTGATGGGATTAATGAACACTTGACTTGCTGTTTTAAAAGGGAAATGTAATGAAGCAGGCATAATGTGCTTCGTAATAGATTAAAATGTACACATAGGAACACTTATACCTAAACCATACATTTAGAATACATAATCAAGTGTCCATATATCTTTTGAGAATCTAAGAAAAATATCAGCAGAACTACTTCCTTAATATATGAAAGCAGGGATTCTTTATATAGAAATAACTTAGTGATGACCATTATACCAGTACAGGAATATCTCATTTTTACTAATGTGTGCACTTCTGAAGAGTTACAAATTTTTTTTCTATGAAAATATTCTAAATGCATTAGATATTTTGAGTTGTCAATCTAATGGAAAATTATTTAAAGGGTAATAACTTTTTACTATTAGGAAAACTCTTGCCTAATTCATTATTTTAGAAGTGTGTGTTTCATATAAAGAGCTCCTGCCTGTATTATAGGACACTGTTTTAAGTATACTTTTAAGAATAATAAACACAAGATTTAATTAACAAAAACTTGATGATTCATTCACTCATTTAGTCGTTGACTTTTTCTGAAATCTACTATGAGGGCCTACTCTGTTCTAATGTAGCTGTCACCATAACATTACCCACTCCTCTCATGAATTTGGGAGTTTAAAATTTGAATAGCAATAAAATCTTGCAGAATACTTATTGAGTGTTTTTATATCATGCTCTGTTCTATGATATAACTCTCTATTCTCTTATTTAACACTAGGAAAGTTCTCTGTAATATTACCCCTGTGTTTTAGGCAAGAAAGCTAAGGAACAAGATATTAAGTACTGGGTTGGCCAAAATGGTCATAAAGCCTGAATGACCTTTTTGGCCAACCCAATAACTTGCCTGAGGTCGGAAACTATGAGGTGAAGGACTCTGGAATAAGATCCAGCCTCTTAGCTCTAAAGCCTGTGCAAATAATGATGATGAGGTACCACTCCCCACGTACTGCCTGTTCCATGACAAGGCTAAGAATGGGGTTGTTGTAGCCAGTATAATTCATTTGGAAAAAACAACCACATATTCAATTGGTGAAAGTTGCAATATCAAGGTTCATTCCAGAAATATCAAGGTTCATTCCAAGGTTCATTCAAATATATAATAGGCGCATGCTATGTTTATAACCCTTTACTACAAAACAAAAGGCTTCAGATGCTTACAGTCTAAACTGAGGATTTTTCTTGTGCAAAGAGCCCTATGGCATCATGGCTTTATCCCAGGAAAAAAAGCAAGACTCTGCTACCAGGGCCCAGAAAAGAATCTGGACAAGTTGCTTCTGGGTTGGAAACCACCAAATCTTTGCTGTGACATCAGCCTAAGAGCCCAGCTAAATCAAGACCCAAAATGATTCCAGCCACCAGGTGGAAGATTAGTTAATTTAAAACTCTTTTTTTCCCTTACCACAATTTGTAAATATTAGCTAGTGTTTAAGCCACTTATTAGAACTGAAGATTGAACTCTTGTCAGATGCTCACTTATATATAGATATATGTATATATATATATAACGACTTATATAGATATATGTATATATATATAACTACATATATATGTATATATATAACTACTTATATACATATATATATATAAGTAGTTTGAGCCCTTTATTCATTTGAATGTTTTAATTAGAACCAATGAGATATTTTCTTTATGTTTTATGTTTATTTTTATAGAATGAGCCCAGCACTATAGTAAAAATGGTTTTTTTAAAGGCTCACTTTCCACCCCCTCTGTCCCCAACAAATCCTATTCTTCCTCTTTGGAAATCCTATAAAGCACTTTGGAATGTTTTATAAGTCAAAAATCTTGCTCTTAATAGTTTCAACAGTCTGCTCGCCTAGCCAACTCATGCCCTTTTGGTGAACATAACTACATATCTGTAAATACAACCATGGCAAGTATTTCTGTGTATCAAGTTATATATTTCTAACATTTTAAGCTCAATAAAATCACAAATGCAGTTTTCCAAGACCTTTAGCCTTTTAAAATTTATTTAATACACATGTCTTTATTCTTTTTAGTTTATATTCAGCACATTCCTCTGAGTTGTGGGGGATGACTGAGAGGGTCACAGGTACTTGAAGAAAAAATATCAAAAGGAAAAAGAAAGCAAAAGTTATACCTTGCTCAGTTTATTAAATGGCATCCAGAATGCAACAAAGCTGAAGCCATTTTATGTCTTAAAACATCATCTTCTTGACCTTCCCTGCTCTTTCTTATTTGAAGACAGTGTGGTCATGTGATTTTGATTCCAGATACACCCACGATTTTGGTTCAATCTTGTCTTTTAAGTGTTGGTTACTTATAAAATGAGAGTATAATTAAAATAAAACAGTGCCATTTAAAAGATTAGGTGAGAAAAACAAAATAAAATTTATATATTGCCAGCCTCAATACTTGGAACTTAATAGATGCTCAACACATTTTAATTTTTTTCCCTTTCTCTATAGCTCGAATTGTAAGATGACAAAATACACACACACACACACACACACACACACACACACACACCATGCCTCTCTTTATGCTATTCTTAACTGTTTTTAATTTATGGATACATTTTGTTTAAGAACTTCTATTCCCAAATTACTTTTAGCAGTTGACTGTCCACATAAACCAAAAGTAAAAAAAAAAAAAAAAGGAATTCATTTTAGCAGGGATTTATCCAAAAGGAGTGAAGCTGTCAATAATAAGTTATTAACTTTGCCCTTAGTAAGTATCAGGCTCAATACTTTATTACATTATTTTATTAAATACTCACAATAGTCCTCTGAGTTAGACTTATTCAAATTAAATTACAAGGGAATAATTACAAAAACACTCCAGAAGTTCAGACTTGTGAGACAGTCTTCCCAAGGTCACTCAGCAATTACAGAGCTGGAGCTTGAAACTGGGTTGCTCTGTTCCCCAAATACTGACATTTAATTACTTTGCTCTTTGCTCAAGTTAATATGCAAATTTGGGGGCTTTTTCCCAGCTAATATTCCTTCAACCAGTTGTTGAAGGAATTATGTAATATGGATAATGCCCCAAAATGTCCTGCAACACCTCCAAAGCTCATAGTAAGTCTATTCCCTACAAATCTGACCGTGTATCAAAAATATGACTTACTGAAAATCTCAGTGTTCTTAATCCTATCACTTCCTAATAGAGCTGGAAAGATAAATTACCTTGAAATTCATGGAAAACTGGGAATATTGGGTGGTTTAAACTGCCTTAGAAAAATTAGCTGCCTACTAGCTGCATGACCCTACTGATTCTCTAAAATTAATCAAAAGAGGAATCATAGGTATGAGTTTTAGACAGATGGCATGACAATATCTTCTGTGGCAATAATTGACTTATCTTTAAAATGCTTTCACATGTTATTACATTTATTCCTCTAACCTTATGAATGTGTAAAAAAGAATGTGTTTTCCTTCCTTAGAATTTCAACAATGATATACACCAACCAAGGGAATGAAGTGTAAGTCACCACATTTACAGTTATGGAAACTGAGGTCCTCAGGAGTTAACTCACTTGCTCAAGGCTATACAGTTAATAAATAGTGAGGGACTAGCTACTGGAAGAGGTTAAGATTTTTTCCACACCATGCAGTCTAAGTTATCGGGTTCCTGTGATTTTTTTTTTTCATACATTTTCAAATGGCTTAAAAGGAGACTTACAGTATTCTAACTCATAGATTGCATCACATATAGTAGGTTGAAAATATTAACTTGTTAAATGGATATTATTGAATGTCATCCTTCAATACAAACTCCTATAATTGGGCTCAGTGGTAAAAGAATCTGCCTGCAGTGCAGGAGATGCAGGAGACATGGGTTCGATCCCTGAGTTGGGAAGATCCCCAGGAAGAGGGCATGGCAACCCACTCCAGCATGCTTGCCTGAAAAATCTAATAGAGGAGTCTGGTGGGCTGCAATTCACAGGGTCACAAAGAGTCAGACAGGACTGAAGCGACAGCAGGCAAGCAAACTTAAAGCAACTGACTTGAAAACTGCTTTGAAAAGAGGTGATTTTAATCAGTTGGGATAGATTCATAGATTAGGGAGGATATATACCAGCATTAGCAGAAAGAGTAAGACTTTGGACATTTGAATCAGATGAATGTATTCAAAGCTGGTTTTGCCATTTCTGAGCTATGTGACCTCAAGCAAGTCACCTGAGACTTATTTCAGTTATTTTTTCAAAAGAGTAGCTATTACAAGAATCAGGAAAAATAGTATAAAATACAAAGAGTTTATAACATAACAAAACATTATCCTATGATAATTTAGTTATCTGTCAATGATCAATTATCAAAAAGTTATTGGTTTTATGGTTTATATATTCAAGGATTGTTCAGTCACTCAATAGTGTCTGACCCTTTGTGACCCCATGGACTACAGCCTGCCAGGCTTCCCTGTCCTTCACTATCTGTAGAATATTAAACAGAGCTGAGGATTCAGTGATTATTTATGGATCCTGGACAGTGACAATCTCTGCTTTCTTTTTCCTAGAGTTGGGGACAGTGAAGGACTATTATTTCTTTTCCTAGCCAAGGCACTGTATTCAAGATGCCTATTTAAGGGAGCTCACTATCTTATTAACAGCTTCTCAATAGCAGAGCAGTTTATCCCTCCAAGAACTGCCCTTCATACTGCCATACCATGAACCACAAACTACATTGGGATTAAATTAAAACTCATCCATCCCAAACCAAACGGGATGAACTTGAAAACATACTCTGTCTGCGTTTCATTTTACACAAGTAGGGTGACTTCAGTGATGAAAGTTTGTAGTATGAACCTAAAAATTCACTTTCTTTCTTTGCAGGAGTCACAACTGTGCTCACCATGACAACTTTGAGTATCAGTGCCAGAAATTCCCTCCCTAAGGTGGCTTATGCAACTGCTATGGATTGGTTTATTGCAGTGTGCTATGCCTTTGTATTCTCAGCTCTGATCGAGTTTGCCACAGTAAACTATTTCACCAAGAGAGGTTATGCATGGGATGGGAAAAGTGTGGTTCCAGAAAAGGTAAATGCTTTAATATCTCCTGTGATATTGCACCATTATGTCTTTTTAAACCTGTAAGATATAATGTGTGAGCTTGGGGGAATGGCTGAAGGATGCAGAGAGAGGGAAAAGGAGATTTTTTTTTTCTTATGTCATAAATGATTAAGTGCTGTGAGAATTTCCTCACTGCTAAGGAAGGAGGTTGTTTCTGTGGATAGGTGTGCAGAGTCAAGGGAAGGAAATAAAGAAGAAACAAAAAAGGTAAACATTTCTATTCAAGTATGGTTTCCTATGGTTCCCATTAATGTGAGAACAGTTTTAACAAACTTGATATTGGGAGCAATTATGCCATTATAATTTTTGTGACTTGAAAATCATAGTTTTTTCGGTGTTTTCTGAACCTAGTAACTTTGGTCCTAAATGTTATTACTTTAATGACTCAACTGAATTGAGCTTACAAAATGCATTATCTCTAATTTTCACTAAAGTAAAAGTCAGGAAACATATTTTCTTTTTCCAAAAGAGAGGTTTGCTTTAAGAATCACAACACAGAATTCACAAAATTTCTTCACTGTAAAAAATTATCAAGCCAAGACTATCGCTGTTCTTCTCAGTTAGAACATATTTTGGAGTGACTTTTAAACCACAGGTGGGGAGGATATTTCTAATTCTGGGGTTTGAAAAATATGTCAAAAGGCAAGAAAGTCTTGGGGTGGTGGAAAGAAAGGCAAAGTCAGAGTTCCAGAGGTTCTAAGACATCTAGAAGCAATCTAGGAGGAATTTCTCTATAGCAAATGAAGAGTACTAGTGTCCCGAATCGGTCTAAAAATACAGGTATGTTGTCAAATATACTTGAAAAATTCTGAATACTGTCACAGTCACAGTATATTAGAGAGTCTGAGAGGGTCTACAGTAAAGAAATCCATTTAATGATGTTTTTCCCACAGCCCCATGAATATACTAGATAAGAGGATCCTTTGTAGAAACATCTACTGCATTTAACAGAATCTATAGTGTTACTGATTCTAAGATGTACCACTAATTTATGTGTACATAAGAAAGAAAATATGCTGCCAAGTAAAAACTCTTTGAGATTTACCATTCAGCCACAGGTGGATCTATTGAATACTCCAGTGATCTCCTACACAATTCAAAGCAAAGGAAGTTCTGTATGGGGTATGCTATACCAACCAAAATGGACCAGATCCAGGTCCTCAAAATTCACCTTGCCTTGACACATCCTCACTTAGTATAAAAAACATATCTGAATTTCCAAACCAAGAATCTTGTCTCAGGATCAGTAGAGAGGAAACAAGACAAAAGAAACTGCACTTACCAGATGGAGAGAGAGGTGAGGGAGTGGAGACAGAGTTTTTGTTCAATACCTTTAGCCACTGATGGCCTCCATTTGTCCTTGAACAGAAGGGCAACCCCAAAGGAAAGCCCTGAACCTGAAGATGTGTGATCATAAGACACTACAAACTGTGAGACATCACCCCCAATCATAGCTGTGGACATTTTTAAAATCCACATCTTAGAATTACTGGTACACTCTATGAAAGTTCTTCAGAATTAATGATACACAAACATTAGTGATATGCAACTGAAAAATGAAATGCAAACACTGGGAAAAGTTGCTTTTCTATCCTAATCCTTTCTTTGCATGCTGCAAGAAGCCAGTGTCTTTCTGATTGTAGCTTGTGAGTTGCAGTTGTTAACGAATTGTTAGATGAACTGAACTTGATCTGGAAAGCATATAATTTGGGTTGAGGTATTGGTGATCTCATAATTGAGTTTGGATTTCTTTCTGACTGTGTACTAGTCTTTAAGTGCTGTCTCAAATAAAATATTTCAATCTCTATCAGTCTACAGGTCACATTAGTCAGTGTACATATATAGATATACATCTACATATACATAAATAATACATTTATGCCCATATCTGGCATCTTATTAAGAAAGAAAATATTTTCTATAATGTATTTTTGTCTCTGTAAAAATCTTCCACAGGGCTTTGCCAGTTTGATTTGCTTAAAACAGGGAATGTGAACACAATGTAATCCAGATCTTACTTTGACATTCAGAGAGGATACATTTCTTTTTCTGTAACTAGATAAGTGTTTTCAGGAGAGTTAAAGTTTTGACCTCTGACATGGTATAACTTGAAAATAAAAAGAAAATCCCAATAGGGCATCACATTTTCAAGTGAATATACAGTGGCCTTCTTAAGATCCACCCTCATACGGTTAACTGCTAAATTAAATACTAACTTCTTAAAGAATATGCAACTATATCAGACCACATAGCTCTGAACAATGACCTACTTTATTTTTGAGAAGTGTCTATATGTCAGAAACTAAGAAAAGCTGCAGTTATCAGTTACCACACAGATAACATTAGTGAGCAGGTAACACTGAGCAAAAATCAAATCCAGGATATCCTGACTGAGCCTGCTTTGTCATTTGTGCACTGGAAGCCTGAAGAAAAGGAGCAAAAATTAATCGGCTCATCAATTTTTTCTCATTGCAAAACAAACTGCCCCAAAATTTAGTGACCTAAAACAATAACCAAGCATTTGGGGCTGGCAAAAACCTGAGGTTATTCCTTTTAGTCGAACATGGGCTCACGGACGTAGTTCCGGCATCAGGGGAAGAATATCTACATTGGCCATTCTCCCATGTATGGGGCCTCATGCTGGCTGGATCTCTCACTGAACATAGTCTTTGGTCCCTCAATGTCTAATCCAGGCTTCATGTTTCTGTGGCATGCTTCCAGAGAGTAAAGAGTGAGGTTGCCAAGCTTCCTGACGATAGGGTCTTAAGCTGGCACAGCATCACTCTGTCAGAGTCACACGTCTAGATGTAATAAGTGGGGATATACACCCCATTTTTTTATTGGAAAGCCTGGAAAATATTTGTCTGCATTTTTCCCTAGCCTTTTTGAAAGATAATTGACACATAGCATTGTGTAAGTTTAAGGTGTACAATGTAATTAATTAGATATATTATATATCATGAATTGGTTACCACCATAGTATTAGCTACCATCTCTAACTGGTCACAAAGTCCTTTTCGTGGTGAAAACATTTAAGGTTTAGTCTCAGCAATATTAAAGTATATGATACAGTATTGTTATCTATAGTCATCATGGTTTAGTAGCATTAGGTGCTGTCCAAAATGTCCATAAGACATTTGGTCCGTGGAAACCAACCCTGAATATTCATTGGGAGGACTGATGCTGAAGCTCCAACCCTTTGATCACCTGATGTGAAGAGATGACTCATTGGAAAAAGACCCTGATGTTGGAAAAGATTGGAGGCAGGAGGAGAAAGGGGTGACAGAGGATGAGATGGTTGGATGGCATCACTGACTCAATGGACATGAGTTTGAGCAAACTCTAGGAGATAGTGAACAACAGGGAAGCCTGGCATGCTGCAGTTCATGGGGTCGCAAAGAGTTGGACACAATTTAGCAATTGAACAACAACAACAAAGGACTTTGATATTTGGTCCTGTCCAAAACCATTTGTCATGGATCCAGTATGCTCATAGACATTTTGGATAGGACCAAATTGCAAGGACCACTGACGTAAACCAAATGTCTTACAGACCAACTGTCTTATGGACATTTTGGACCAAATGTCCCACCAGGTCACTTGTCAATTTTACAATTAGACCTTTGTGTCTGTGTTTTACATTTATTCCCAAAATGCTGTCATAAATTCCATTTTTTAGATGTTAAATAAAGCACGTTTGAGTTCTAAAGTAAAGGTCACTTGCTCAAGAACTTAAAAACTTGCTCCCCACAATTTACTAAACAAAATACTCTAACTCTTTCCTTTACAGCCAAAGAAAGTGAAGGACCCTCTTATTAAGAAGAACAACACTTATGCTCCAACAGCAACCAGCTACACCCCTAATCTGGCCAGGGGTGACCCCGGCTTAGCCACCATTGCTAAAAGTGCAACCATAGAACCAAAAGAAGTCAAGCCGGAAACAAAACCACCAGAACCGAAGAAAACCTTTAACAGTGTCAGCAAAATTGACCGACTGTCAAGAATAGCCTTCCCGCTGTTATTCGGAATCTTTAACTTGGTCTATTGGGCAACATACTTAAACAGAGAGCCTCAGCTAAAAGCCCCCACCCCCCATCAATAGGTCCTGTCATTCATATTCTGTTGCTCAGTCCTTTGCACTGGGAATTGCTTTCTGTTCTCAACGTGGTAATTCCCATCTGCTTTATTGCCTCTGTCTTAGAGAATTCGAAGGTTTCCTTATTTCCATAATTCATATAAGAACAACAGACCCCTGTCTGGCCGTCCAGAGCAGAACACAGCATACAGCTGAGACAGGATTCTGAGAGAGGGAGCCATAGAGCAAAATCAAGACAGAAGGAGACAGAAGGGAAGAGAGAGAAGGAGGGGGAAGTAGATCCAAAGATAGGAGGAAAAGTAGAAGAAAAATCCAGCTTAACTCCAGGTCATTTGTAGATATATATTTCCAAATATTCTAGAAAAAAAAAGATACTGTATATGTCAAAATATTTTTATGTGAAGGTGTTTAAAAGAATATAATGTTTAATGAAGAAACATTTTAAAAAATCTATGTCTTTATTGCACAGATGATGATGTGTTTCTCACATTTCTGTTTTGTATTTTAAACCTATGTATAGCTTTAACAGTTTATTTCCAAAGCTCAAGATCCCCATTCTTTCTCTTTTAAGAAATACCTAGGGCATTATTTTGTTGTTAAATGCTATTTTAAAATTTATGGAAATTGCATAGGCAAAGGTGCAGTGTCTCACAGTAAGAGCACATTTAATCCAATGGAGACAAATGCTTTAAATAGGCTGCTTTACTGTCATCTGAGCTTTTACCAGTAGACTCAATGAAGAATCATTCTAACAGATATATACACTCAATAAAACTAAAAAAAAAATTAATAATAAATTCAGATAGAACAATTTTAAAAGATTTATTTTCCACCCTCTCTATATCGAGATAACACATGCATCCAGTAATCATTTGATTTTCATTCTGAAGATGTTTTTAGAGGGGCAAAAATATTTTGCAAGCTCTAGAATTGTTGAATGTATTATTTTATATAACAGTACATTAAAAGCTTTAGATTGAAATTTATGACTAATAAACAAATATAGAATATATAAATTATATATGTAAATATGCAGCATGAGATTGTACATTTTTTTACTTTTTTAAAAGTTGTGTTCTTAAAATATTGTGTAGGACTCACCGCTCTTAGCTGTTAGAATGTTGTTAAATGCTATGGAAATACTTTTAGAGCCTGCATTTAAGACCAGAACAGTCTGAAGGAATCAGATGGAATTTACAATATGTGGGTATAAAATCTGCTTATGTAGGGAAAGCTTGTAATTCAAACTGTTGTCCCATGTACAGTAGTGAATCAGTTGTTATACACTCTAGTCATCCCACTTTTCCCTATTTTAGGCTCTTATAATATAGAAAGAAAATGGAAAAGCACTAGTGGGAGCTAGAAAATCAACTGTATATTACTGCTATCTTTGCTGATACCAACTATTTCAATAAGTGTTGTACCATATGTAGCATTAAATATAAAAATACATGAAAGAATGTACAGGACTAGCTTTTATCGAGTAATATTACATTTCATTTATACTGTAGCAATATATTTGTAGGCATACTACGTAAGGGCTTTAATGACAAGAGGTCCATTCATACTCCCAAAATTCTAGTCTCTTTCATTACTTCCCAGATATTTTAGAGATAAATATTTATGAAGAAGGTATTTTTGAAGTCTCCTTTTGTCTGACAGAATTTCAGAGATATTTAAAATTAACATCCAGAATCCACAGGTCATGGGCTAACCACATTTAGAATACTATGACATAAACTTGTCATCATAATTACCAAATAAGACAATTGGGATCCATACCCAAGTTTTGAGCAATGTTTGTCTCAAAAAGCTGCTATCCAGTGATGTAGGAAAATACAGTTTGTGTTTTCCTAAACAAACTCTGGTATTTTTAAATGTGCTTTATTGTTTGATTTGGTCCTGCCTAAATTCAATGAGCTAGGCCAATAAAGGCTGAACCAAGGATATTTCATTCTTTGGTATCATGTGTAGATATCATGTATAGAAAATAAAGTAAAATATGGCTCTAATTTCTGTGTTGCTGTTAATCTTGGTTTTTGTTTCTTTTCTTTTTTTTTTTTTTTGGCGTTAATCTAAGTGTTTATTAAGAGTATTTTATCTTCCAGACTCCTCATGGCTAACATTTGGTCTGTATTTTGCTCATTAGATGTGTATATTTCTTATTAGTCTGCTTTATGCTATGCAATGACTGCATTTCTATCGTTTTTTAGTTCGTTAGTATGTATGGACAGTATTCTATTGTATAAATTGATTGCACAACTTATCAAAGACAAATAATTCTATGTAGCTTTTCTACAGTGCTTTGCTAAACCATGTAACACTAGTTAAGTCTTCCTTGAAAATAAAGATACACTCTTATAGAGGACAGTTCCTGTTAGCTCCCAGGAAAAACTTTTAAAAGATGACACTGAATGTTTATGGCACCTTAGTGCAGTGAAGTGGCAATAAAACCTAACATGAATCGAGGTTGTTTATGGCAGATGCATGTATTGCTCTACAGAGTTTAGCAAAAGCTCTTAATTTTATGTCATACTGTATTCTATTATAATAATAAAGTTAACATTATTCAATAACAAAATGGAATGCTTGACTCTCTTTCTTTTCTTATTATCAGTACCATTACTCTGTTTTAAAACATTTTCAAGTAGGAGCACCTAAAAGTGCCAAGTGCTAACATGAATCTAGGCTACTCAGAAGATTTTTGAAGAGGTGTCAACGGTATGATCCTAAACTATGATTTTAAATGACTCACTTTCAGAAAGAGAAATTCTTAAAAACCTAATATCTGCTGTCACCAGTAGCACCAAGACTCAAAATGTATAAAACACAAATAGAAAAGAATCTACATACTGAATCAATAGTAGTTTGTTCAAATCTATTGTTAATACAGTAGATTTGTCTTCTGACCTACCCCTGGGAGACTGGTTTAATAGTTTTAGGGAAGAATCTGAGCATTACAGTTTTAAAAGCTCCTCCAGAGCTATTATGTCCCTTAATGTTTCTATAAGCAAAAAGTTAAAGTACAAAATACAATCACTTGAATAGCGATGGAGAAATCATTTCAACAATAGGCATAAAACTGCACCTGATTCCTACAGATAAGATCATGTGAGGCAAAATCTTTCTGTGTCTCTTTTTCTATTTCTACAAATAGAACATGTATCTTCTTAAAACATGATTCAGGACTTAGCAAAATTAATACTTTAAAATCGTTCAACGAAATGACTTATTCAAGCCAAATAAAGTTGCCCATGTAAACTAGGTGAACAATCACATTCATTGATTTCTTGGCTCTCGTAAAAACAAATGTAGTAAATGATGATTATTTTGGCTATCAAACTACATCCATGTCAAGGCTCACCATAATAATTATCTAAGGAATCAAAATAAGAATGGACTTGGCATTATGACTGACCATCTGTTTGAATTTAATTATACCTGTTCATTAAGACCTTCTGTTCGAGTTTTCTAATATCCATCCCACTCTTGTGACCAACAAGAACAGTCAGCTGATGTGATTACATTACAGACATGATTTATTCAAATAAATTAACTCTGAATGTTAATTTAACTAAATTCTACTAACATTTGCTGAGTCTTAACATTTAGCAGTGTTAAGTACTGTGCTAGTTGATAGGGATGTAGAGATAAATATCTCATGTTCTTTATCCTAAAGGAAATAAAAGCTATGATAGGGGAAGAAAACAAAGAATTAGGCAAAAATAATAATAAAAATATTATAAGAAAAGTAAAGGATGCCATGAAACACATAACAGGGGTATCTTGCCACTCTTCATAAGGTTAGTTCATTGAATCTATAGGAACTAATAATGTCTCAGATGAAACTGGAAATATAAGAGGAATTGACGTGGCCCTGCCCTACAAGACAGTGGCCTTGGAACTTAATACCAGTCTATGAGTGTTTAACCATTTAACCACTGACTAAACAGTTGGGACATTCTAGAATCCCTCAGTTACTATGGTGGGTACTGAGATTACAGAGGTGAAGATAACAGTATGCTCTTGGAAAGCTCATCATTTAATAGAGAATCCAAATGAACCGCAAGTTATAACACTAAAAATGATGTACAATTACCAATAAATGGGCCAGGTAGAGGGAGTTTTTACTTGGGAAGTGGTATGAGGAAGGTCTTCAGATGCAAGTGTTAGCTGAGCTAGGTTCTGAAAGATAATTCAACACTTATCAGGCACTTTAGTCTTGGGGAGGCTGCCTGTGATAAGAGACATATTTTTTATCCAGTGATGATAACACATTAAAACTTAGTCACAAAGCCTATTGCCAGGGAACTAACATGCATGTGTAAAGTAGAACATCACATTAAGGGAGGCACTGGGAGCTACGGAAAAAAGCACATGTCCAGTTTCTTTAGCCTCGGCTGTAGCTATTCAGTGCCGTGTGGGGAAAGGAGCCTCATATTCCATATTCCAAGGTACCAACAACAAAACGCCAAACACTTGATTTTGAATTTCCTTTTAATTCTGATTCTGAAACTACTGCTGGTCACATGTCAATGTGTCAGCCAGCTGAATTTGTAATTCAGCTGAATAGTGAGCTCTTTTTTTCAGAGTATCGTACAAATCCACACATTCATTTGGTAATCATTACTTAAGCAGCTATACTATGTTTGGTGTTAAGATTATTTCACAGAGAAATGGAAGGTTGTCCTTTTCTGCATTAGTTGTTGTTCAGCTACTAAGTTGTGTCTGACTCTGTGACTCATGGACTGCAGCAAGCCAGGATTCCCTGCCCTTCACTATCTCCCAGAGCTTGCTCAAACTCATTTCCATTGAGTCGGTGATGCCATCCAACCCTTTCATCCTCTGTCACTCCCTTCTCCTCCTGCCCTCAATCTTTCCCAGCATCAGCGTCTTTGCATCAGTGAGCTGGCTCTGCATCAGATGGCCAAAGTATTGGAGCTTCAGCTCCAACATCAGTCCTTTCAATGAATATTCAAGGTTGATTTCCTTTGGGATTGACTAGTTTGATCTCCTACCTGTCCAAGGGACTCTCAAGAGTCCTGTATTAGTTAGCAAATCTCAAAACTCTATGTGAAAGAATGCTGATGTACTACATTTTCAAAAGCCACATTATTTTTCAATAAAACATTTATAGTTTAAAAAGAGGTCAAAGTTTCCATGGGATTGTAAAATATAAAGATTTTTTTGTTCTGATTGATAATTTACCTGCCTTTCTCTATAATATGTAGTATGTGTTATAGAAAAGATGATATCTTAATTAATAATAGTCCATCAAAATATAACTTATGCATATTACCTTCTTAAAAGAAGAAATTCGTATAAGTCAATTGATTTGTTTAAAATACTGTGTAAGTGATTTTGTCAGATTAAAAAAGTAATTTGAACTTAATTATAAAGATACTTTCAAAACTCATCTTTAAAAAAACTTACACTGTATCTCCTTGACTAGTGGTCTATGTTTTATTTGAAAAGTTAATCAATGTATAAAGAAAAACAACATGAAAAAAATTGGCCTTTCAGGTCAAAGGAAAAGTCATCTGAAAAAAGTTAGAGGTGATGAGTGTGGTCAGCACAGAAGCTTTTGTAAGAATGTTTACATGTAATGTTTCAAATTTTGCAATTGTGCGGGTCTGTGGATATTATAATTATTATCCATTGTAACAGAAAAAGCATGGTAACTGGAGTCAGGTATCACACTGTAAATACTGACTTGACCCATTGCACAGTTCCTTCTGAGCTTAATTTATGAAGAAAACAGGAATAATAGTAGTCAATGTGGATATTTCTAGAGTGACACAGTAAGGATCTGAGCAGCTCCACTCCTCAAAATCAATAGTAAAACTTGACAAATTTTCTGAAGCAATAATTGCAAGATTCTAGAAATCAATAACAAAGTAAGGAGTATTTCTTAAAAAAAAAAAAAAAAGGCTACTGAAGCTTTTGTAAGAATGTTTATATGTAATGTTTCAAATTTTGCAATTGTGCTCATGGCCTCTTTAGCTCCATTTTCACCATACTGTTACCAGTGAAGGACAAGCTGTGTATATAAGCATTGTCACCACTGTGGGGGGAGGGGTGAGTGTCTTACATAAATTGGAGCAAAGTATGCAAAAGTTTTATACCCATGAAATTAGTTGTAATCTGTAGGCAAATGAATAGGAAAGCCAACACTGAGGGTAACCACAAGTTACAATCCTTATTAAAGCAAACAAATGACTGGCCGAAGACCCAGAAAAGAAAATTTAACAAGGGAAAAAGACCATTTATAATGGGTTGATTTCAAATCAGTATAAAAATGTGTTAAAAGATGAAAAAAGTGGTGTTCCAATAATAAAGAAAATTATTATAACAACAATACATTAAATACAGAATCTCAGACTTCCTTTGTGGTGTAGTGTATAAACATCCACCTGCCAAGGTGGAGGACATGGATTTGATCCCTGGTCTGTGAAGACCTCATGTGCCACAGGGCAACTAAGCTGGTTTGCCACAACCACTGAGCCCACACACCTTAGCACCTGTGCTCTGCCACAAAAGAAGCCACCACAATGAGAAGCCTTGAAGAACAGTCCCTGCTCACCACAGCTAGAGAAAGCCCAAGCACATCAGCAAAGACCCGGTGCAACCAGAATAAATACATTTTTAAAAAATTTCTATTAAATACAGAATCTCAGCAGAGAGATATCATTAGAAAAGTAAATCTAAAGGAAAAATCTGGATTTGGAAGTAAGAATAATTGAAGAGATTAAGTTTTACTAGAGGAGCTCATAATCAGATTTGAGATTTCATTTAGTTATTTGCATATGGTTTCAACATTACCCACATATATGTTTATGGATTCATTGGTTTTATTTCAGAAACTAAAGTAACAATACTTGTGAGTAGGAAAGGAGGGAAGACTGGAGATATAAACAGTAACTGTAGCCTAATTACTAGGGAAAGGCTATACATTTTACTGACAATGATAAGGAATTCCAAGTTTCATTAAAATAAATCTTGGAGATTTTCTCTCATTCAGTATAAAACCAGTAACTATAATAAATTTCCAACATAAAAGGAGTGAGTACAAGTTCAATGAAAAAATAAAATTTAACGAACCTGTTAAATCAGAGGGTTTTTCATTTATGTAAAACTCAAATATTTTGGAAAGTTAAACTGCTTTGCCCTTTAAAGAGGGAACTCAATTTCAGACATCATAAATGAGACTATACTCTCCCCCTACATTACAGCACAGCAGTTTGTAGGTCAAGCAGAAACATTTGTTCTTGCTGTTTGTGGGTGTCTTTTCTTTGGCCACCAGCTCTAGTTTTCCAACTGATAGAAGAGCATGGAAAACTCTGTGGATATTATAATTATTATAAATTTGTATCATCTTGAAAGATGAAGTATAGTTTCTGCTCAGAATGGTCTAGTTTTAGAGCCTGGCATGTAATAACAAAAATACTGCCTAGACATTTATAACACTGATGGCTACAAAACTAGATTGTTGAACATAATTTGGATTTCTGGCATCACAATTATCTCAAGGTGAGGGGTGCATTAGGGTTTCTTACTCAGAATATTGCTGAGTACTCATTAGGATCTGGTACTCAAAATATTGTTGAGTATTTCTCTTTAACAAAGATATTCAACTATTAATTGTATTATATTTTTGTATTAATTGCATATATTTGTATATAATTGTATTATATTGTATTAAGTATTTAAAATTGCTTTTGTTAATATGGGTGAGTCTCTGCTCCTCATAAACCCCATTTCTGCACAGACCACCACTGGGAGTTGGTATATTAACAATGTGGAAACTGAAACCCACATATCTGTATGTCAGTTGTCCACATAAATTCAGCTTTATTTTCTCATGGCCACCACAAAAATAGAAAGAAACAGAAATATCAAAACTGTTTTTAAGTTCAAGGCCAAAGTAGTATTCTAAAGAAGTAGTCTCAAGAACATCTGTGGTTCAAAAACTTTTTCTTAAGTAAAGAATGATTCAAAGGTAAGATTAGTATGCTATGTGGCCCAAAGAAAAGGGATTTTTCTCCCTAACAAATTTTGGTTGGTGTGCCCCTATAAAGTTAAATCTTGATATTCAGTCACATCTGTGTGTTCTGTGGATCCTAAAGGAAACTTTCCACGGAAAATAAATTAATTTATAGCTCCCAATATTGTATTGCTGACAGATCAATAGAAGATGTGGAACAGATACACAATGGAATATTACTCAGTCATTAAAAGGAACAAAACTGGGTCATTTGTGGTGATGTGGATGAACCTGGAGCCTGTCATACATAATGAAGTTAAGTCAGAAAGAGAAAAACAAATAATGTGTATCAACGAGTATATATGGAATCTAGAAAGATGGTACTGATGAACCTTTCTGCAGGGCAAGGATAAAGATACAGATGTAGAGAATGAACTTACAGACACCAGGGAGTGAGGAGAAGGAGAAGGTGGGCTGAACTGAAAGAGTCTCACTGGCATATATACTCTACCATGTGTAAAATAGATAGCCAGTGAGAAGCTGCTGCGTAGCACAGTGAGCTCAGCTCAGTGTTCTGTGGTGACTTAGAGGGGTGGGATGGGGGAGGTGGGAGGGAGACTTAGGGGGAGGGGGTTATGTATACATACAGCTGATTCACGTTGTTGTACAGCAGAAACTAACACAACATGTAAAGCAATTATATTCTGATAAAAAATTTTAAAAGACTATATCGCTGTCATAGTGAGAGGAATTACACTATATCATTTTCATATTTTACTTAATTCTCACATCTCTGTGATGTTGTGATGAAAATCCCATTTTACAGATGAGAAAACTGAGGTTTTAAAACATTAATGAACTAACCCACTGCTGTGCAGCTATAATATGCCAAACCAGGATTCAAAACAGGATTGAAACTAGGTCACTTTTTATGAACTGAAAAGGACCTAAAAGGTTATATAAATTAATTATTTTACTTTATGAATAATATATAATAAAAGTCATAATGGATAAACTCTCTGCTAAAGGTAAATTCAAGATTATAGTGCACATTTTTTAATGCCACCTTAGAAAACAAAAGAAGCCTATTTTTCCAGTTTGAAAAACCCAACAATGAGATTATTGTGTCTGACTATGAAATCTAATTTTTCTGGAACAATAATTTAACCAGTATGTCTTCTGCTTAGGTATGTTTTACCATGTGAATTTTATTCATTTCCTATTGGTTGTCTAACAACATTAGGAGATGGGTGTAAGTGGTGAGGAGGGGAATGGAAATATGGAAAATTGTAGGTACAGATTCAATTTGTTATAAACTTAGTCTTAGAAAAACTGCCAACAGTGAACTGGGAAGGGCCAGCTGTGGAAGTGAAATATCTGATGGACTAGAAAACCCTGAGCTCACCTTGCCCCACAAACATATCAAAACTACAATCACATATGGAGCCACTTTCTCTGAGAACTAAAACAGCTCTTCTACAACCAAAGTTATAAGGAAAGAACCACAGAGAGCCTGGTAAGAGGAAAGACCCAATCTAGTCTAGACTCACATCCCTGCTGGGTGACCTAGAAGAGAAGGAGGATATCACAGGTTAAGGAATCCTGCCTAAGAGGCAAGGAGGTCAACTTCCATATCAGGTGCCCCAGCCTTGGGGTCTGGCACTGAGAAGATGAGCTGGTTAGTTTGAAAACCAGTGGGGCTTACCAGAGAGTTGTAGGAAATCAAGACTCAGCTTCATTCATTGATATTATCTTTCTCAACTTTATAGGCACTTGGAGGCCCCTGGACTATAAAACTACACATCTCAATGGAAACTGAGCTGTTAGACTTTTTCGTGCAGTGTCCTCATCAATTATCTGGGATTTTTAACTTCCTCATTCTTACATTTTGGGGAAATAATACATATGTATGTGTACTTGTAGAGTCTTCTCTTGTGTTGTTGGAAGAGGGTGTTTGCTATGACCAGTGCATTTTCTTGGCAAAACTCTATTAGTCTTTGCCCTGCTTCATTCCGTATTCCAAGGCCAAATTTGCCTGTTACTTCAGGTGTTTCTTGACTTCCTACTTTTGCATTCCAGTCCCCTATAATGAGAAGGACATCTTTTTTGGGTGCTAGTTCTAAAAGGTCTTGTAGGTCTTCATAGAACCGTTCAACTTCAGCTTATTCAGCGTTACTGGTTGGGGCATAGACCTGGATTACTGTGATATTGAATGGTTTGCCTTGGAAACGAACAGAGATCATTCTGTGGTTTTTGAGATTGCATCCAAGTAGTGCATTTCAGACTCTTCTGTTGGCCATGATGGCTACTCCATTTCTTCTAAGGGACTCTTGCCTGCAGTAGTGGATATAATGGTCATCTGAGTTGAATTCACCCATTCCAGTCCATTTTAGTTCACTGATTCCTAGAATGTCAACGTTCACTCTTGCCATCTCCTGTTTGACCACTTCCAATTTGCCTTGATATGGCAGAAAGTGAAGAGGAACTAAAAAGCCTCTTGATGAAAGTAAAAGAGGAGAGTGAAAAAGTTGGCTTAAAGCTCAACATTCAGAAAACGAAGATCATGGCACCTGGTCCCATCACTTCATGGAAAATAAATGGGGAAACAGTGGAAACAGTATCAGACTTTATTTTGGGGGGCTCCAAAATCACTGCAGATGGTGACTGCAGCCATAAAATTAAAAGACACTTACTCCTTGGAAGAAAAGTTATGACCAACCTAGATAGCATATTCAAAAGCAGAGACCTTACTTTGCCAACTAAGGTCCTTCTAGTCAAGGTTATGGTTTTTCCAGTAGTCAGGTATGGATGTGAGAGTTGGACTATGAAGAAGGCTGAGCACTGAAGAATTTGTGCTTTTGAACTTTGGTGTTGGAGAAGACTCTTGAGAGTCCCTTGGACTGCAAGGAGATCCAACCAGTCCATTCTGAAGATCAACCCTGGGATTTCTTTGTAAGGAATGATGCTAAAGCTGAAACTTCAGTACTTTGGCCACCTCATGAGAAGAGTTGACTCATTGGAGAAGACTTTGATGCTGGGAGGGATTGGGGGCAGGAGGAGAAGGGGACGACCAAGGATGAGATGGCTGGATGGCATCACTGACTCAATGGACGCGAGTCTGAGTGACCTCCTGGACGGGAGTTGGTGATGGACAGGGAGGCCTGGCGTGCTGTGATTCATGGGGTCACAAAGAGTCAGACACGACTGAGCGACTGAACTGAACTGAACTGATGTGTACTTGTCCATGTGCCATGCAGTGTGTGTGTCTGTCTGTATTTCTCCCCTTCTTTCCATTTCTAGCTAGATAAATACAGAAGGAGAGAGATCAAAAGAGAAACACAAACAAACCCATATACATATGTAGTTATTATCTCTCCAAATATTTCCTCCTATTTGCAGAATTTGGTGAAGAGAGGGTAAAAAGTATAAAGCAGATGATCACATGCTGGTTTTTTTTTTTTTATCTAGAAGTATAACAACCCCATAGGTGATCTAGATTCTAAATGAACTTTCTCAAGAGCTAATGATTTCTTGCAGTACAATGACACCTGCATTTTTTAAAACAAAGAACAAACTCTCTACATTGGCATCCTTGGTTTTCAGGTACCTGTTTGCTTTTGTTGTTGCCAAAAGGTTATTGGGACAAAGCAGAAATGACAGATTGTCTGGAGACCATAAGGCTGCTAGCAGCCTGTGGCGGTCCAGGCAGCACCAGGGAGCAGCCTTCCACAGACTGCCAGGCCCTGTGCTCTTTAATCAGGACTGCTAAACGATGCAGGTGGTGTGGAGATTGGGGCATCCTAGTATAACACAGCAGAAATAAGTGAATATTCCCTTTCCACCTGTTCCATTTGGCCTTTCTTCATTCCATACAAATGTCCCCAGGAGCAAAGGGGACCTGTTTTTAAGGACAAGTTGAATACTTCCATTTTTTTATTTATAAGAATGGGGCTTCTCAGGTGGCTCAATGGTAAAGAATCTGCCTGCCAATGCAGGAGACATGGTTTCAATCTCTGGGTTGGGAAGATCCCCTGGAGTAGGAAATGGCTACCCACTCCAGTTTTCTTGCCTGGAAAATACCATGGACAGAGAAAGCTGTTAGGCCACATAGTCCATGGGGCCGCAAAGAGTTGGATACCTCTGAGCAACTGAGCATGTATGTATTTGTATGAAAAAAATAAATAAATACCAACCTAAAAGGGAAAATTAAACAAAATAACAAAAAGGGCCTGTTTGTCAGAAGCTGAAAAGGGCAGAGAATCACAAGGCAAAGATTATCTACAGCTCTTACAAAAAGAATGTGTGATTTTCACACATTTCCCTGCCCTGGAGAGGACTGCCTCCTGCATGGGCTTGGTTAAGTCCCTAGACTGAAATTAACCTTCCTATGAGTATCACTTCAACCACCTGAAATTCTTCCTCAACCTCTGTGGCAGGAATTTTGTTTTAGAAAGATTTCTAACTCTTACTTCGTCCCATGTAATTGCAAGCTTGTCTTTCACTTTCCTCCTTGTTCTCTTTGCTGACAACCCAGCCTTCATGAGCCTTGCAAGCACCCACAGCCTCACTATCTGCTCACTCCTCCCCATCCCAGGATCTTGAGACTGTTCTTGTCCCAGGGACTCCCCAAGGAGGGATCCAACATGTAAAATCAACATTAACCTAAAGGCAAAGCTAGTGTGCTTTGAGTCACTGATAAACTCAATTCCTATTTACCCAAAGACTCTGCTCTTATCCTCAAAAGAATTTCACTAAAACCACAAAGACTAAATAGAAGAGACAAAATGCACTGTGAGTTCAGAGTTAAGTATAGCTCTTTGAGCTCAAAACATCAGGGAAAGATGTTCCTTCTTCCCAGGTGGCTAGGGTTAGGTTTGAATAAGTAAATCAGAAGTAATGAGGATAACAAAAAGGCCTGCACAAAGACAAATGTACCAAGTTAGAAACAGCTGGCAATAAATGCTGGAGAGGGTGTGGAGAAAAGGGAAGCCTCTTACACTGTTGGTGGGAATGCAAACTAGTACAGACACTATGGAGAACAGTGTGGAGATTCCTTAAAAAACTGCAAATAGAACTGCCTTATGACCCAGCAATCCCACTGCTGGGCATACACACTGAGGAAACCAGAATTGAAAGAGATACGTGTACTCCAATATTCATCGCAGCACTGTTTATAATAGCCAGGACATGGAAGCAACCTAGATGTCCATCAGCAGACGAATGGATAAGAAAGCTGTGGTACATATACACAATGGAGTATTACTCAGCCATTAAAAAGAATACATTTGAATCAGTTCTAATGAGGTGGATGAAGCTGGAGCCTGTTATACAGAGTGAAGTAAGCCAGAAAGAAAAACACCAATACAGTATACTAACACATATATATAGAATTTAGAAAGATGGTAATGATAACCCTGTATGTGAGACAGCAAAAGAGACACAGATATATAGAACAGTGTTTTGGACTCTGTGGGAGAGGGAGAGGGTGGGATGATTTGGGAGAATGGCATTGAAACATGTATAATATCATATATGAAACAAATCGCCAGTCCAGATTTAATGCATGATACTGGATGCTTGGGGCTGGTGCACTGGGATGACCCAGAGGGACAGTACAGGGAGGGAGGAGGGAGGGGGTTCAGGATGGGGAACACGTGTATACCTGTGGTGGATTCATGTTGATGTATGGCAAAACCAATACAATATTGTAAAGTTATTAACCTCCAATTATAAGAAATAAATTTATATTAAAAAAATAAAAATAAAAATCCTCAGTTCAACCAAAGGAAAAAAAAGAAAAAGAAACAGCTGGGGCATATTATGAGAACATTGAGAAAAATGGGAGAGCAAGAGTGAAACCTGCATTGTGAGACCATGTTCTAAAGTCGTGATGTTTTTATTATTTCCTTTCATGAAGGGATATAGTCAAAGAAAATGCTTATGGGTATGGACTCTACTTTAGAGAAACCAAAATTCAAATGTCCTCCAGCACTAATGGTCTATGTGAACAACGGTAAACTCCATATCTTCTCTAGGCCTAAGTTTTCTGATTTAGGGTGGATATAGTATTTAAATTCCAGATTGACTAGAAAAATTGAATGGGGTAATATATGGAAAAATTAAGTACATTGCCCAGCACATAGAATTATTCAGGAATTATTGTTATTGTTAATTTTTTCATCATGTAATACATTTTTGGAGAATCTGTTAGGCACTCTTTGATGTGATGCACACTAGGGATAGAAGCAGAATGAAACAACAACTTAAAGAATGGGAGTAAATGTTTGCAAATGATGTGACCAACAAGAGATTAATTTCCAAAATATATAAACAGCTCATACAAATCAATATTTAAAAAACCCCAACTCAATTGAAAAATAGGCAGAAGATCTAAATAGACATTACTCTAAAAGGTACATGAAAAGATGCTCAACATTGCTAAATATTAGAAAAATGCAAAGGAAAACCACAATGAGGTATGACCTCACACTGGTCAGAGTCACCATTATCAGAAAGTCTCTAAACAATAAATGCTAGAGAGGGTATGGAGGAGAAGGAACCCTCCTACACTGCTGGTGGGGATGTAAATTGGAACAGCCACACTGTATAAAGGAGAACAGTATCAAGGTTTCTTAAAAAACTAAAAATAGAGCTACTATATGATTCTGCAATCCCACTCTGGGGCAAATAACTGAAGCAAACCATAATTCAGAAAGATGCATGCACCCCAATGATCACTGCAGCACTATTTACAACAGCCACAAAATGGAAACAGCCTAAATGTCCACCGAGGTTGGACATGATATTTAGGTTGTTCATCCATTTAGATGAATGGATTAAGATGTGATATATAAATATATGTATGCATGTATACATACACATAATGGAATATTATTCATCCATAAAAAAGAATGAAATAATGCCCTTTGCAGCAACATACATGGGCCTAGAGATTATCATACTAAGAGAAGTAAACTAAATAAATACAAATACATGATATTGCTTATAAGTGGAAACTAAGATAAATGATACAAAGGAAACGTATACAAAACAGAAATATATGCACAGACATGGTAAACAAACTTATGGTTATCAAAAGGGAAAGGCTGGGGGGAAGGGATAAATTTGGAGTTTGAAATTAACATATACATACTGATATATATAAAATATTTATATAACCAACAAGACCTACTGTATATTACAGGCAATTGTATTCAATAACTTATAACAATCTACAAGGGAAAGTATCTGAAAAAATGTTTATGTATATCTCAATCATTTTTCTATACACAGAAAATAACACAATATCATAAATCAATTATACTTCAATTTTTAAAAAGCAGAATAAAAGTGATTCCTATTCTCATTTCATTATCTATGGAAGAAAGTGGGAAGTTAGGCAAAAAATTCAATACCCTATCATACAAAATGTGATTAAGGTTAAAGACAAAGGCCCTGGATCTGCTCAGATGGAGTGAGCAGCCCCTGGGGCTGAGGTGTTGAAGAGCTTACCTGATTCATACCTGGCAGGTCAGGTAAGATTTCCAAAATATAGAAATAAAAAGAGGGCAAGATGGAGGAGGGATCTTCCCAGCAGAAGGAACAGCAGGTGCCAAGGCTTCACATGGTTTATAGCAGCCCAGCCAATTGATGTACCTGGAGCACACCCAGCCAGGACAGGAGCTGAGACTGGAGGGTTTCCTAAGGATCTGCCTTTAGTTCCACCCTGATTACTGTGCGGATGGTGCACTCAGACATTACCTTCTGTCTGCAAATCATAAAGAGAAAGAAGAGGGAGGCGCGGGGCTTGATTCAGTCTGCTGTGATGGCTAAAACATAGACTAGTTTCTATATTTTTACACTTGGTTGTTGCAAGTTAACTGTGGCAAATTTCATTTTACTTATACATAAAATGGAGACCATATTTCTCATAGAGTTACTGTGTTATTTAACTAAAATAATATAAATAAATATTAGGTCAGTGCCTGAACTATACACAGGACTCTCTGTTGCCTAACTCTGTTAATCACTATTTTCCTAAGGATAATAACTTTGGCTTCAGACTCCTGAGCAGAGTTTCAAAACCATGCCTGCTGTTGTCGCCACCTCTGCTTGCACAAATCAAAGTGTAATAATCCATAAAATTTATATTTAGAAAAGGAAAACTTAACCTTGAAGGTAAAACACCAGATTACAAAAGAGATGAAATTAGAGAAAACCTGGCTCACAATATCATACATGGCACTCTGGTCTCTATCCCACAGTTTCTCTTTCTATAGACCTTCTATCCCCCAGTTTTCCTTTCTACTTTCTCCTCTATGACCCAAGTACCAGCTACACTTTCTAAGACGGTCTTCATCACTGCACTTTATAAAGTAGAGGAAAAGGTTTCATAAGGAAGTCACAGTGGAATGCATAGCCCTTTATAACATGAGGCCTTACCCCTTAAACACAGTTGGTTTTTACCAAGGCTTTAAAACTGATACCAGGTTGTTTCAAGAAATTTGGAAGTTGAATCACTTAAATATGTTTAAACTGAAATATCACAATGAAAATATCAGCTAGTAATTAATTTCTCACACTGTGCCACATATTAATGCCACTATTAACTATCCATATGATATGATGTGATCCAGTTGCTGATAAACTGTAACTTATTTAAACATAGAGGGGCTAAAACAAATTGGACAGATCACAAGTAATAAGTTACTTCTGTTAATTCAGTCTTTGATTTTTTTTGTATTTTACTTTTTTTAATTTTTAAAAATTGGAGTATATTTGATTTACAGTATTGTGTTAGTGTCAGAAGTAGGCATAGTGATTCAAGATTTTTACAGAGTTTTTAATTTAAAAAGGAAGTTTAAGTTGAATGATGTAACCTGAAAATTCCAAACCAAGAAATATAAAAAATAATTTTCTTTCTGATGGGCCTTTTGGAGCAAGCTCTCTTACCCTCTCCAAATCTTGACTTCCAAATTTATAAAGTGAATAGATAGGTTCAAGACATCTTAACAATTTTATGTCTCTATAATTTTTATATGAGCCCTCAACACATTTCTCCAACTAGCACTTTCTATATCTCCCTGGGAAATTTCTGGAACCTTTTAAAAGGTTCTGGAAGGCACCTAGATGGATAATACCACTCATGAATGAAAAACACCTATCACTCCTGTTCAAACCACCTCATTCCTCTTCCAAGAGAGCTATTGCTACTCAATCACCACACTCATTCATGCCAAGACTGGATGAGGACTCACTATCTCACTAAAAGTCAGAAACGATACATGAGATAAAACTTAGTTGCAGACACATCTACACAGTGATGAAAGGCTACCCTAGAAAACTACTGCACATTTCACAAGCACCAATTTGAAGCATCAAGTCTGCAATGCTGGGGGCAAATGTTCTCATTTTTCACAACTCCTTGGATCCTTCCTGTCTTCATGGACCAAATCAAGCCCTGTGTTATTCCTGCATCCTTCCTTAGTAACCTGACCTGCAATGATTTCTTCCTTCCTTCCTAACTTCCTCCCTCCTTTCTTTTTCTTGCTTGCTTGCTTGCCAGAAGGCTCATTGCCTGGATTTTGATTATACTTAATTTGGAGCATGATTATACAATGTTTTTATAGAATTAAATGAGCTTTTCTTAGGTTCATTCATTTACTCATTATTCAGCAAATATTTTTAAATTTGTTTTTACATACTAGACACTGAGCTAGGTACTAAGAATGAAATATGAATAAAGACACAGATTATATACTTAGGAAACTTCATATTTTAAAGCAGATTAGCAACAACTGAAAAGCATAATAAATGAGACTTAGAAGCACATAGTAGAAGCATCAAAAACATGAAAGAAGTCTTCCTGCTGCAGGTAAAGTTGAGTTCTAGAGGATACATAGGAATTAGAGATGTACAGATACAAGGAATGAGATTTCTATGGAGAGGAGGCATGAGGAGCTAAAATCCATAATTAGATAACAACTGTGGTATATTATGAGAATAAGAACATGAATCTGGTGAATTAACAAAGAAACCTAAATTCAGTAAGTCTCAGATGCAAGGTGGGGGAATGTTAAACGACAAAGGTTAAAGATCTATGGATTCTTTTTAATGGCTGAGTAATACTCCATTGTGTATATGTACCACAGCTTTCTTATCCATTCATCTGCTGATGGACATCTAGGTTGTTTCCATGTCCTGGCTATTATAAACAGTGCTGCGATGAACATTGGGGTGCATGTGTCTCTTTCAATTCTGGTTTCCTCAGTGTGTATGCCCAGCAGAGGGATTGCTGGGTCATAAGGTAGTTCTATTTGCAATTTTTTAAGGAATCTCCACACTGTTCTCCATAGTGTCTGTACTAGTTTGCATTCCCACCAACAGTGTAGGAGGGTTCCCTTTTCTCCACACCCTCTCCAGCATTTATTGCTTGCAGATTTTTGGATCGCAGCCATTCTGACTGGTGTGAAGTGGTACCTCATTGTGGTTTTGATTTGCATTTCTCTAATAATGAGTGATGTTGAGCATCTTTTCATGTGTTTGTTAGCCATCCGTATGTCTTCTTTGGAGAAATGTTTATTTAGTTCTTTGGCCCATTTTTTGATTGGGTCGTTTATTTTTCTGGAGTTGAGCTGCATAAGTTGCTTGTATATTTTTGAGATTAGTTGTTTGTCAGTTGCTTCATTTGCTATTATTTTCTCCCATTCAGAAGGCTGTCTTTTCACCTTGCTTATATTTTCCTTTGTTGTGCAGAAGCTTTTAATTTTAATTAGATCCCATTTGTTTATTTTTGCTTTTATTTCCAGAATTCTGGGAGGTGGATCATAGAGGATCCTGCTGTGATTTATGTCTGAGAGTGTTTTGCCTAATGACGACCCTGTATGCAAGACAGGGAAAGAGACACAGATGTGTATAACGGACTTTTGGACTCAGAGGGAGAGGGAGAGGGTGGGATGATTTGGGAGAATGACATTCTAACATGTATACTATCACGTGAATTGAATCGCCAGTCTATGTCTGACGCAGGATGCAGCATGCTGCAGGGGGCTGGTGCATGGGGATGACCCAGAAAGATGTTATGGGGAGGGGAGGTGGGAGGGGGGTTCATGTTTGGGAATGCATGTAAGAATTAAAGATTTTAAAATTTAAAAAATAAAAAACTAAAAAAAAAAAAGGAAAAAAAAAAAGATCTATGGAGAGGTCTACTAATAAATGTCCTTGGAAGCCATCAAAACCAACTATGGATAACTTTTTAGAAATGATAGAACTTACTGAACTGGTTGAATCACAAAATTGCTAGAAAAGCTCTTTGACAAAGGAGGCAAGAATATACAATGGAGTAAAGACAATCTCTTTAACAAGTGGTGCTGGGAAAACTGGTCAACCACTTGTAAAAAGAATGAAACTAGAATACTTTCTAACACCATACACAAAAATAAACTCAAAATGGATTAAAGATCTAAACGTAAGACCAGAAACTATAAAACTCCTAGAGGAGAATATAGGCAAAACACTCTCCGACATACATCACAGCAGGATCCTCTATGACCCACCTCCCAGAATAATGGAAATAAAAGCAAAAAAAAAACAAATGAGACCTAATGGAACTTAAAAGCTTCTGTACAACATAGGAAACTATAAGCAAGGTGAAAAGACAGCCTTCTGAATGGGAGAAAATAATAGCAAATGAAGCAACTGACAAACAACTAATCTCAAAAATATACAAGCAACTTATGCAGCTCAATTCCAGAAAAATAAACGACCCAATCAAAAAATGGGCCAAAAAACTAAATAGACATTTCTCCAAAGAAGACATACCGATGGCTAACAAACACATGAAAAGATGCTCAATATCACTCATTATCAGAGAAATGCAAATAAGACCACAATGAGGTACCATTTCACACCAGTGAGAATGGCTGTGATCCAAAAGTCCACAAGCAAGAAATGCTGGAGAGGGCGTGGAAAAAAGGGAAGCCTCTTATCCTGTTGGTGGGAATGCAAACTAGTACAGCCACTATGGAGAACAGTGTGGAGATTCCTTAAAAAACTGCAAATAGAACTGCCTTATGCCCCAGCAATCCCACTGCTGGGCATACACACCAAGGAAACCAGAATTGAAAGAGCCACGTGTACCCCAATGTTCATTGCACCACTGTTTATAATAGCCAGAACATGGAAGCAACCTGGATCAGCAGATGAATGGATAAGAAAGCTGTGGTACATATACACAATGGAAGAATTAAAAAGAATACATTTGAATCAGTTCTAATGAGGTGGATGAAGCTGGAGCCTATTATACAGAGTGAAATAAGCCAGGAAGAAAAACACCAATACAGTATACTAACGCATATATATGGAATTTAGAAAGATGGTATCGATAACCCTGTATGTAAGACAGCAAAAGAGGCACAGATATATAGAACAGTGTTTTGGACTCTGTGGGAGAGGGAGAGGGTGAGGTGATTTAGGAGAATGGCATTGAAACATGTATAATATCATATATGAAACGAATCGCCAGTCCTGGTTTGATGCACGATACTGGATGCTTGAGGCTGGTACACTGGGATGACCCAGAGGGATGGTACGGGGAGGGAGAAAGGAGGGAGGTTCAGGATGGGGAACACATCTATACCTGTGGTAGATTCATGTTGATGTATGGCAAAACCAATACAATATTGTAATTAACCTCCAATTAAAATAAATAAATTTTTATTAAAAAAAAAGAAAGAATAGCTATATAGCCCAAAGTATAGGAACTAAGATATTCCCAAAAAACTCAGTAGCAGAAATTTATGACATTTTCTTTAAGACACTATCATTGCACTGATTCAGCTCCTTTTTGGTTCCTTTTTGGCACTCTACTCTTGATTAAAATCTTAGAAGATTTTGATTGGTCCGGTTTGGATCAGGTACTCACTCCTTGGAGAGACACAGCTGGTGGTGGTTCTAACAGAGCACTATGAAATGTGAGGGGTAGCTTACCCCAAACAAATATGCATGGTGGGAATGTTATATTGGCAAGAAGAGATGTAAGGAATAAAGAACAACAAATTCAAGAGATGCTGACAATATCACAAAGAAAATTTTGAATGCTAAACTGAGGGCAATGGATTGACACTCTACAGGAATATGCTCTGAGCAGGTCTGTATGTAAGGAAATGTACAAGGAAGGAGGCTTGGGGTGGACCATTCTGGATGTTTGAGCACATAGAGGTATAAAATGATGAATGGAGATCTGTACAAAAGAAGTCATAGAAGGGATAGACAAAAGCAAATTGGTTAAGAGATATAAGTCCTGTAGAATGAAAAAGGCAAGAGAATGCTATATATATCATAGTAGCCAGCATATTTCCAGGAACAAAGCACATCAGTAAAAAGGACTCTGGCTTAGAAGGTGCTTAGTACAGTTTGATATTCGTGCAACATAATATCCAAGATTTTTCAAATTCTTCCTTTTTCATATCATTTATTATAATGGCTTTTAATACTACAATTTTATAGTTTCATTGCGTAATTATAGGTGGTATGCACTATTTCACATAGTGAAAGTGAAAGTGAAGTGAAGTCGCTCAGTCATGTCCAACTCTTTGCGACCCCGTGGACTGTCCACGGGATTCTCCAGGCAAGAATACTGGAGTGGGTTGCCATTTCCTTCTCCAGGGGAATCTTTCCGATCCAGGGATCAAACCCACGTCTCCCGCATTGCAGGCAGACGCTTTAACCTCTGAGCCACCAGGGAAGTTATTTCATTTCAAGTAAAATCTTCATCTGAGAAGATAAAGATAGGAAAACAATAATGTTCCAATCTTGCAGGTTTTGCTTTAAATTCAAGAGATGAATATAAAGCCTTGATAAGTGGACATGTTAAGAGTAATTGTGATAAATGTCTTAACAAGTTAGGTTTGGTAATGATGGCAGCTTTACAAAACTCAGATTTCAGCTTCTCTCTTTTCCACAACTTTAACAAATACATCAATGTTCTTTATTCATTTCTGAGAATACAAAAATAATTTTCTCTGCACATGGAATTTGACAGCAATTAATTGGAAGATACAGATGCTAATAAATTTTGATGTAATCTGATTTAAATTAATGACTTTTATACACTAATATAATGGCAGCCCAAATTTCAGATAACTTTGTGTTTCAGAACCAGAGAGGAATGAACAAGGAAGAAAGAAAATCACCAAGTTTCCAAAGCAAAACAAAAATAACCATTCTAAAGAAAAGGCTTACTCATGCATACCGATGTGAGTAGGGATTTGGGGGTTACTCATGAAAATCTATAGCCATCACCCTATGCACCACTGTCACAAAAAAAAAGAAAATGAGAAAGCAGAGCTGAGGCTCAAGAGACATAAAATTGAAATACAAATTAAATGTAATCATGCCATGTATTACCACCTCTGCCCCTGCACAGCTCAAAAATCCATTTCAGCATAAACATAGCGCTGTGCTATCCCATCTATAACAAGCTGACCTCAAAAGGGGAAAAAATGATCTATTTCAACAACTGAAACTTACTCTTGATTAATGAATCTGATTGTTAGGGCAGTTTTGATACATTGTTGGAATTCAGATAAACTCTTCAAATTTCAAAGAATATTATCAAGCAATCTTTTAGTAAACCTCTCCTTTTCTTCCTCTCTTTGTCTCTCCTTTCTTCTTTTTCCTTATTATTGAGATCCAGTTAACATGCAACATCGTATATGTTTTAAAATATACAATGACTGATTTGACACATTTATATATCGCAATATAATTATTGCCATGGTGTTAGTGTCTCTATAAAGTCCCTTATTTATTTTGTGTGATGAGAGCATTTAAGATCTAGTCTCTTAGCAACTTTGCAGTTAACAATTCAATACTGTTGACTATAAGCACAATGCTATACATTAGATCTCTAGAACTCATTTCTCAGTTGCAAGTTTGTACCCCTTAGCCAATATCTCTGCAATTTCCCTACCTCTCAGTTCCTGGTTACCATCATCCTATTCTATTCTCTGTTCTTATCAATCTACTGAATATCAAAGTTAACAAAATGATCTTAAAACCAAGAAAAAGGCAAGACAGATACAAAGACATTATCAGTAAAAATACAAGAAGGCAGAAAACTATGATCTCCAAAATGCTAAAAAATAATACTGATAAACTAAAATTTAATATACACTTTTGTGATCATTCTAAAGTGGAGGAAAATTAAAGACATTTTCAAACTCATTAAGATCATGAGTGTTTTTCACCAAACTAACTTTACAAAAGTAAATATTGGACTTCCCTGGTGGTACAGTGGATAGGAATCCAGCTGCCAATGCTGGGGACATAAGTTCAATCCCTGGTCCAGGAAGATCCCATATGCTGCAGACAACTAAGCCCATACACCACAAACGCTGAACCTGTGTTCTAGAGCTGCGAGCTACAACTACTGAACCCACATGCCCGAACTACTGAAACCCAAGTGCCTAGGGCCTGTACTCTGCAACAAGAGAAGCACCAAAATGAGAAGCCTAGGCACTGCAAGGAAGAGTAGCTTACCACGACTAGAGAAAGTCCACAGAGCAATGAAGATTCAGTGCAACCGAATTTTTAATGTTTTTATTAAAATTTACTTACTTTCAAAAAATTAATTAAGGTAATTCAAAATATAGAATTATGCAATATAAGAAATGAAAAAAAGAAACTAAACTCTAAATTTCATTAGCAATACTAGTTCAATTAACTACTAAAAACTGCTCAAAAATATTAGTATTTATTTTGAAAAAGAACAATAAAGAGTATTCAATTTCTGGCCATAATTGGAGTAACTGGGATCTAATTGCCCTTCTCTAGTATTTAGATACTGGAGGAAAGACAGCAAGGACTATGATCACTGAGTAAAGGGAAGCAAATGAGTCCTGTGATCACCCAGACTACTGTCTAGATTCAACCTTTTAATAGTCCAGAGAGGGTGATCCTACATGGAGCATGCTGATCTCCCTGAGTTGAATTATTAATCAGGGAAATGCATATTATAACCATAATGAATGGCTCTAAACACCCACCAAAGTGGTTAAAATTAAATATAATGAAGGACGTGGACTAATCAAGTTGTTTTTGATGCTCTGTCCCTTAGTCATGTCTGATTCTTTGTGACCTCATAGATTGCAGGATACCAGGTTTCCCTGTCGGTCCCCAACTCCTGCAGCTTGCTCAAACTCATGTTCACTGTCGGTGATGCCATCCAACCATGTTATCCTCCGTTGCCCACTTCTCCCCCTGCCTTCTATCTTTCCCAGCACCAGGTGTTTTCCAGTGAGTCAGCTCTTTGCATCAGGAAGCCAAAATACTGGAGCTTCAGCTTCAGCATCAGTCCTTCCAAAGACTATTTAGGATTGATTTCCTTTAGGATTGACTGGTTTGAACTCCTTGCAGTCCAGGGGACTCTCAAGAGTCTTCTCCAGCACCACAGTTCAAAACCATTAATTCTTCAACTCTCAGTCTTCTTTATGGTCCAACTCTCACATCTGTACATGACTACTGGAAAAACCATAGCTTTGACTATACAGCACTTTGTCAGGAAATTAATGTCTCTGCTTTTCAATATGCTTTCTAGGTTGATCATAGCTTTTCTTTCAAGGAGCAAGAATCTTTTAATTTCATGGCTGAAGTCACCATCTGCGATGATTTTGGAGCCCAAGAAAATAAAGTCTCTCACTTTTTCCATGGTTTCACTCTGCTTATTTGCCATGAAGTGATGAGACCAGATGCAATGATCTTAGTTTTTTGAAGGCTGAATTTTAAGCCAGCTTTTTCACTCTCCTCTTTCACCTTCTTCAAGAGGCTCTTTAGTTCTTCCTCACTTTCTGCCATAAGGGTGGTGTCATCTGCGTGTATGATGTTGCTGATATTTCTCCCGGCAGTCTTGATTCCAGCTTGTGCTTCATCCAGCCCAGCATTTCACAGGATGTTCTCTGCACATAAGTTGAATAAGTAGGGTGACAATATACAGCCTTGACGAACCCCTTTCCCAATTTGGAACCAGTCTGTTGTTCCATGTTCAGTTCTAACTATTGTTTCTTGACCTACATACAGGTTTCTCAGGAGGCACAGGTGGTCTGGTATTCCCATTACTTGAAGAATTTTCCACAGTTTGTTGTGATCTACACAGTCAAAGGCTTTAGTGTAGTCAATGAAGCAGATATTTTTTTAGAATTCTCTTGCTTTCTCTATGATTCAAATGCTGTTTGCAAATTGATCTCTAGTTCTCTGTCTTTTCTAAATTCACCCTCATTTGGAAGTTCTTGGTTCACATACTGTTGAAGCCTCACTTTGAGGATTTTGAACACGACCTTGCTAGCATGTGAAATGAGTGCAATTGTGGACTCATCATGTGATCTAGCAATTACTCTCTTAGAGATTTTCTGAATTGAAGTGAAAAATATCCATGTGAAGACTTCAATATGATGCTATAGAAGTTTTATTAAAAATAGCAAAAACAAAACAAAAAACTGAGAAGCAATCCAAATATCCATCAACAAGTAAATGGATAAAATGTTTGTAATACATTTACTCAGTAGAACACTATTTACAAATAAATGGAAGAAAGTAGTAGTACATATATCATAACACATGAAAGTCATAAATATGTTGAGAGAAAGAAGCCAAATGGAATAGATTAGATACTGTATAATTTTATCTGCATGAGATTCTAGAAAAGAAAAATCTGATAGTGACAGAAAGATGTCAGGGTTTGTTTGCCTGGATTCAAACATGTGAGTTAATGCCAGAAAATGAGCTTTATGGAGGTTAAAGAGTTGAATAATTTATCATAATTTGTTGAATCTATATATTTTTGTTATGTTTAAATTTTATGTTAATATTGTTAATTAAAATGCAATATGAAAAATCTAAAGAAATATTATACAACTAATAAGCATATGAAAAGATACTCTACTGAGATTTAGGGAAATGAAATTATACCAAATCAAATATGCAAAATGTTCAAAAATACCAATTATAGATAAGAATGTGGAGAATCATAAACTCTCAAACCTGACTTATTAAGCTGTCAATTAATACAACAATTGTGGTCAATATCTGGCAGATTTTGAATAAGCTTAGCCCAATGAGATATGTGTACAATGTCACATGCAATCAGATAACTGGGGTTCAAATTCTTCTCCTCTAATTTCCATAAACTCTTCATTTGATTCCCTTATTTCTGAAATAAGGAAAATGATCAGAGCTACTTCACTAAAATATTGTGAGCATACGATAAGATAATGTATGTAACACACTCAATGAGCTGTGGAATATTTTTAAAGAGACGGGAATAACAGACCACCTGACCTGCCTCCTGAGAAATCTGTATGCAAATCAAGAAGCAACAGTTAGAACTGGACATGGAACAATGGACTGGTTCCAAATCAGGAAAGGAGTACGTCAAGGCTGTATATTGTCACTCTGCTTATTTAACTTATATGCAGAGTACATCATGAGAAATGTTGGAATGGGTGAAGCACAAGCTGGAATCAAGATTGCCAGGAGAAATATCAATAACCTCAGATATGCAGTATCACCACACTTATGGCAGAAAGCAAAAAAGAACTAAAGAGCCTCTTGATGAATGTGAAAGAGGAGAGTGAAAAAGTTGGCCGAAAACTCAACATTAGGAAGACTAAGATCATGGCATCTGGTCCCATCACTTCATGGCAAATAGATGGGGAAACAGTGGAACAGTGACAGACTATTTTGGGGGGCTCCAGAATCACTGCAGATGGTGACTGCAGCCATGAAATTAAAAGAGGCTTACCCCTTGAAAGGAAAGTTATGACCAACCTAGACAGGATATTAAAAAGCAGAGACATTACTTTGCCAACAAAGGTCCATTTATTTAGTCAAAGCTATGGTTTCTCCAGTAGTCATGTGTGGATGTGAGAGCTGGACTATAAAGAAAGCTAAGTGCCAAAGAACTGATGCTTTTGAACTGTGTTCTTGGAGAAGACTCTTGAGAGTCCCTTGGGCAGCAAGCAGATCCATCCAGTCCATCCTAAAGGAAATTAGTCCTGAATATTCTGGGTACTGATACTGAAGCTGAAACTCCAATACTTTGGCCACCTGATGTGAACTGACTCATTGGAAAAAATCCTGATGCTGGGAAAGATTGAAGGTGGGAGGAGAAGGAAATGACAGAGGATGAGATGGTTAGATGGCAATACTGACTCAATGGACATAAGTTCCAGTAAACTCCAGGAATTGGTGATGGACAGGGAGGCCTGGTATGCTATAGTCCACAGGGTCACAAAGAGTCTGACACAACTGAGCGAATGACCTGAACAGACTTGAATGCTTTAATATATTGGGATTTTTATCTTGAAATAAAACTTTATAGTTTTTCTTACACTGCAACTAATCCTTAGCTGCTGGTCCCAGTAGCAATTATGTTTATAGTCCCTCCTCTAAAATGATGAGACTTATTTTCAGCATTGATTTCAAGTATATTTCACACTTAGTGATTCGCTTTATATACATGTGTAACATATCTTTGCAGTTGTATAAGATATGAATCCTAAAACTGAATTTGCATTACTTAAATATTCTTATAAAATGTTTAGTTTTTAAATCATATTTAATACCAATTTCTTTTATTAAGATTTTGCCTTCTTTTTTTTGTAAACGTACTGTTTTCTCAGTTCTTCTATGTTTTAGTATCTGGTTCCTATGGTTCAGATGGTAGAGTCGGCCTGCAATTCAGGGGACTCAGATTCAATCCCCAGGTCAGGAAAATCTCCTGGAGGAGGGCATGGCAACCTAGTCCAGTTCTCTTGCCTAGAGAATTCCATGGATAGAGGAGCTTGGCAGGCTACAGTCCAGGGAGTCACAAAAAGTCAGACGTGACTGAGAGACTAACAGTAAGATTTAGAAATGGAGCACCTGGAGATGGGTTGCCTCTTTTATGTGAGTTAAAATTTTTATTTTGCCAATTACTCATTGTAGCGTCAACTTACTATTTATTTTTATTTCTATTCTAGTGCTCCAGATTCCATCATTGGTTATAATGCTTCGAAAAAAAATTCATCATTATATCATAAATCATTTCTGAAGCATTTTCCAAAAATCAATACACAAAATCATGTAATTTCCACATTTTCCTTAAAGGTAAATTGAGTTGTCAGACTGAATGATTTGGGAATTAATATAACAAAATTGAAAATTGTACTTTGAGAAAGAGAGGGGGAAAGGGGGGTGGAAAGGGAGAAGGGGAAGCAGAGAGAGAATAGAATGAAACTAATAAAAGGCAAACTCAGATTAAACGTTTTTTAGCTACTAGGAATTTTCTTTAAATTTTTTTTTCATGCACAATTACAGGAATCTATTTATTTTTTCCGGGTAGTAGCATTTAGTGGTATTTCTCATTTTTGAGCTTTATATTCTAATATAAAATCTATTACTTTGGAAAACTTTAGCTGGGACATTTCAGAAAAGCACAAAGATTAGAATAAGAATTAGAATTTATTCTCATGGCATACTCAACACCAAGGATCATTTCAGTTCCTGAAACTAGTCAATTGTTTGAGTGAATAAAACAGTATATTATTAAAAAATTAATGAGAAAGATAAAGATTTAACTTATTTTACTGAGCTGCTGCTGCTAAGTCACTTCAGTCGTGTCCGACTCTGTGCGACCCCAGAGACGGCAGCCCACCAAGCTCCCCTGTCCTTGGGATTCTCCAGGCAAGAACACTGGAGTGGGTTGCCATTTCCTTCTCCAATGCATGAAAGTAAAAAGTGAAAGTGAAGTCACTCATGTCCGACTCCTAGCAACCCCATGGACTGCAGTCCACCAGGCTCCTCCGTCCATTGGATTTTCCAGGCAAGAGTACTGGAGTGGGGTGCCATTGCCTTCTCCAATTTTACCGAGTAGCTATATAATATTTAATCCATCACAATTGTACAGTGCAGCAGTTAGGAATATGGGTTTTATAACTTGAATTTCTGGTACAAGTTTTTCTAGCTGTGTGATCTAGGGTAGATTGCTCTACTTCTCTGTGCCTTAATTGCTTCATCTTCTAAATAGAGATATTAAAAGATCTTAGTCCCATAGTTTTGGTATTTAACAATTAATAAATTAATACATAATATATGGACCCAATGTATGTGTCTTCCCAACATTTTTATGTTGAAGCCCTAACCTCCAATGTGATAATATTTGGTGATGAGGCTTTGGGGTGGTAACTAGGTTTAGATGATTTAATGAGGACAAAGCCACCTAAATGAGATTATTGTTGTTGTTTCGTCACTAAGTCATGTCTGATTCTTTGCGACCCCATGGACTATAGCCTGCCAGGCTCCTCTGTCCATGGGCTTCTCCAGGCAAGAATACTTGAGTGGGTTGTCATTCCCTTCTCCAGGGATCTTCCAACCTAGAGATCGAAACTTCATCTCCTGTGTTGGCTGGCAGATTTTTACCACTGAGCCACCTGGGAAACCCTTGTATGAGATAAGCTTTCTTATAAGTGAGGAAGAGACCAGAGCTTGTCCTCTCTCCACCACGTGAGGACACAAGGAGAAGGCACCCACCTGCAAGCCATAAAGAGAGGCTTCAGCAAGAATCCTACCATGCCAGCACACAAATCCTGGACTACTCAAGAGTCCTGAACTCCGATAAATAAATGTCTGCGGTTTTAACCATCTGTCTATGGTATTTTGTTATAGCAGCCCAAATAAACTGAGACAGAGGACATTAGTAAATAATAAGTAAGTATACATGTTACTTTGAATTATTTAGCCTTTTGTTTTTAATGGGCATGTAACTTGCACTCAAACGATTTAGGCATGATTACTAAAATTTAAAAGGGAAGAAAACACAGAAATTTTAAACTAAATGTCAGTGCAGATCCACTCTATTAAAACACTTCCCCCCCTCATTTTACAATTCACAGCACAATTATGGTCCAGCATTTCACAGCTACAAAATAGTCAGCAAACAGAACCAGGATGACATCTGGGATTTCTTATTATAAGACCAGCACTCTTTCCACAAAATTTCTCTTATTTATCTAATACCTTTTTTAATACATCATAAATTGTGACGCTCTTCTCAGAATATGGTTTAGACTAATAAATAAGAACTAGAAATTCATTTGACCACCATTTCTATAAACTAACTAAAATGATTGCTAAGACTTGTTAAAAATTAATGATTATTTGTAGAAGAAGTTGGTACCTTCAGTTCTGGCTAGCTAACACCTGGTAATGGCACTTGGGGACTGCCAGTAAAATATGGCCAGTTTAACACTGGTCTATCAACACTGTTCCCTCTCTATACCTCCATTACCATCTCCCAGAGCCAATAGTACAGGCACATATCTCAAGTGATGAAATGTATGCAAGAAAAACAAATATTGCTTAGAGCTATCAACAAAACACTGGGAGATAGAAAACAGATGTTCAAGTGGTAACTGACATGACAATGTAGAGAAAGCTGAACATGTATGCCCATGACTTTTCTCAGCAAGAAGCTCTGCTATGCACAGTAGGCCACATGTTACACATAAAAGAATGAGATTAAAACATTTCCTCACACCATATACAAAAATAAACTCAAACTGGATTGCGTGTACATGCTCACCCTGGCTCTTTGCAACCCTATAGACTGTAGTCCATCAGGCTCCTCTGTCCATGAAATTTTCCAGGCAAGAATACTGGAGTGGGTTGCCATTTCCTACCCCAGGGGAGCTTCTTGACCCAAGGATTTGAACTATTGTCTCTTGCTGTCTCTTACAGCAAGAATCCACCTGGCAGGTGGATTCTTTACCACTGGCACCATCTGGGAAGCCCTAAACATGTTAAAAACCTAAATATAAGTCCTAAAATTAACAACAACAACAACAACAACAACTCCTCTTAGAAGAGAACACAGAACATGCTTTGACCTGAATCAGAGTAATATTTGTTTGGACCTGTCTCCCAAGGCAAAAGAAACAAAATAAAAATGAACAAATGGGACTTAATGAAATTAAAAATCTTTTGCACAGCAAAGGAAATCATCTACAAAAAGAGAAGTCAGCCTACTGAATGGGAGAAAAAATTTACAAATAATATGACCAATAAGGAGCTAATATTCCAAACACATTAATACAAAGAAGTCATATAGCTCAGTATCCAAAGGAAAAAAACATTTGGTCAAACTGGGCAGAGGACCTGAATAAGCATTTTTCCCAAGATGACATACAGATGGCTCACAGGCATAATAAAAGGTACTCAGTGTCATTAATCATCAGGGAAATGCAAATCAAAATCACGAGATATCACCTCTCACCTGTCAGACTGACTATCTTTGAAAAGTCTACAAATAACAAATGTTGGCAAGGATGTAGAGATGGCCAGTTGAGGAACCCTATGGGACCCTGGGGATTTCCCTGGTAGCTCAGGTGGTAAAAACTCAGCCTGCAATATGGGAGACCCAGATTCAAATCCTGGGTTGAGAAAATCCCTTGGAGAAGGAACTGGCAACCCACTCTAGTATTCTTGCCTGGAGAAGCCCATGGACAGAGGAACCTGGTGGGCTATGGTCCTTTAGGTCATAGAACAGTGGGATATAACTGAGTGACTAGTGGTTTCACTTCACTTTTTCAGGGGGCCCCAGGGCTAGTGCTGGCTTACTGGTGAGCAGAGTCAGGGTCTCAAAGACTCTGAGTTACTGCCCACCCAGTGGCAGGTGAAGCCAGGTCCTGGGGTTAGCGCCAGACCACTGGCAGCAGAGCTGTTTCCTAGGGTCTGGCTGCAGGTCTGGGAGCCCAGAGCCCTTCTAGGATTGCTCCTTGGGTCACAGTCGGGTGAGTTGGGTGGGGATGGGGAGACAGTTGCTGATATAGCTGAGTAAGGGGCGGGGGCTCTGGAAGTTGGGGATGACCTACTAGTGGTCAGGGCCAGGGCCCGGGCCCAACAGGCCCCAGGGTAGGGTCTGACCTGCCTGGCTGGTCCTAGATTTCTTGCTTCTGGCTCCTGTCCTCTGGTAGAATGAGCGGCGGCTTGGCCTTCACGTGGGGCCCTCACGTGTCCAGGGGCGTGTTTGCTAATGGGAGGGGCTGTGTTCGGCCCTGTGCGCCACAGCCTGCGGGCGGGACCAGGTGTGGCGTTGATGCTGAGTCAATATGGCCACCGCTGCTTTTCTGAAATTGAATGTTCCCAGGGTGAGTGACAGCCTCCCGCCTCTCCAGGAGGCTCGCAAGGACCAGCAGGTAGGTCTGGCCCAGCCAGGCTCCTATCACATGACTGCTTTTGCCCTGGCGTCTTGTGTGCGCCATTCAGAGTGAAGTCTCTGTTTCGCTCTGTCCTGTGAGGCTCCGGCAGTTAAGCTCTGCTGGGCTTCAAATCCGAATGCTCCGGGGCCTTAGCTTCCTGGTGCCGGACCCCTGGTCTGGGGAGCCTGGCATGGGGCTCTGAACTCCCACTCCTACGGGAAGCCTCAGCAATAGAATCATTCTCCAGTGCATGTGTTGCCCACCTGGAGTGGGGGATGGGATTTGATTACATCACGTGTCCGCTCCTCCTATGGTCTCCTCGTGTGCGTGCGCGTTCTAAGTTGCCTCAGTCCCATCTGACTCTGTGACCCTATAGTCTGTAGCCCGCCAGGCTCCTCTGTCCTTGGGATTCTCCAGGCAAGTGTGTTGCTATGCTCTCCTCCAGAGGATCTTCCCAAGCCTGGGATGGAACCCAGGCCTCCTGCGACTCCTGCATTGCAGGCTGATTCTTTACTGCTGAGCCGCTGGGGAAGCCCACATGGTCTCATTGCTGTTCCTTCTTTATATTGGAGAAGGTCTTTACTGGTAGGGTCTCATCTTTTTCATCAGTGGTTGTTCTGCAGACAGTTGTGGTTTAGGTGTACTTGTGAGAGAAGGTGAGCTCCGCATCTTTTTCTGCCATCCTGGTTGTTCTTGAGGATGTGGAGAAAAGGGAGTTCTCTTAGGCTCTCAGTGGGAATGTAAATTGGTACAGCCACTATGGAAAGTAATATGGAGCTTCCTCAAAAAAATAAAAATAGAACTACCATATAATCCAGCAATTCCACTGCTGGATATATATCCAAAGAAAATGAAAACTGATTTGAAAAGATACATGTGCCCCAATGTTCCTAGCAACATTAGTTATCATAACCAAGACACAGGAGCAACCTCAATGCCCATCAATAGATGAATGGGTAAAGATGTGGCAAACACACACAGGTATTGGACTATTCAGCCATTCTTCCCCTTGCATTTGCAACAATGTGGATGGAGCTAGTATAATGCTAAGTTAAACAAGCCACATAGAGAACAACTTTGTTATCACATGTATGTGGAATCTAAAAAGTAAAATGAATATGCATAGCAAAACAAAGACTCACAAAGTATAGACAACAAACTAGAGGTTTATAGTAGAGAGAGAGATGTGGGGAGGGGAGAGATAGAGGTCTGGGATTAAGAAGCATAAACTACTGTTTATAAAATAAATAAGCAGCATGACTATATTGTCAACACAGGGCATTATAGCCTTTATTTTCTAATAATTTTATTAAAAAAAATTTTTTTAATTTATTTGGCTGCTCCACTTCTTTGTTGTCACAGGGAGGATCTTTAGTTGCAGCATATGGTATCTAGTTCCCTGACCAGGGATCAGTCTGGGCCCTCTGCATTAGGAGCACAGAATCTTAACCCCTGGACCACCAGGGAAGTCCTTATTTTTTAATACTTTGAATGGAGTATAATCTATAAAAATATTAAATCACTATATTGTATATCTGAAACAAATAATATTGTAAATCAACTATACTTAAAAAAAACAAAAACAAAAACAAAAACGGTTCTCCATTGGAAATACCAGATACTTATAACCGTAGGAGTTGAGGAATGGACCTAAAAAGTTGAATGCCTTGGAAAACTATTTAAGAAGCTTTAGACCTCCCCTCCACCCTTTACTAGCTCAGCTAGTAAAGATTCCACCTGCAATGCAGGAGACCTGGGTTTGATCCCTGGATTGGGAGGATCCCCTGGAGAAAGGAAAGGCTATCCATTCCAGTATTCTGGCCATGAGAATTCCATGGACTATATAGTCACAAAGTCCATGGGGTCGCAAAGTCCCTGGGGTTGCAAAAAGTTGGACATGACTGAAAAATTTTCACTTTCCACCCTAGATTTCATTACTCACATCCTCCCTCTGCCTGATTCACTTACATCTGCAAGCCACCTCTCCAACCCAGTGGCAGACAGCAGATTTATTCTCTGAATGAATTCAATCTGGTAAACTCCACCCTGGGGGACCAAGAAACAGGTGTGACAGCATCCCAACAACAGTGGTTTGGGGATTTGAAAAGTCCTAATAAATGACAACCTTCTTTCCTATATGAGTTTAGAATAATCTGAGATACAGACATATTTCAGGTAGATGGACATCAAAACATAAGCTTTATGATGAGCAGACACCACTTGGTAGGTTATGCTTTTAGATCTGAAACAAAAATAGGCTTCCTTACTTTTCTTTGAAGAAGTACACTGACTTACTTACTTTATCAATTCAGAACTTTGAAGCTCTTGGCTTCCCCTGTAGACTTCTCCACTGTGAAATTTATGGCACAGAGAACCTGAGGTTGCTTATGGTCAGGCTGGCTCCCAAAGGATCGAGAAGAAGGGGTGGTGCTGGGTACAGTTGGTGAGAATTGGGAGAGACACCAGAAAGGTCTGCCTTTTTATAGGGGAACCTACCAAACTACATTGCAGGCAACATAAGGTAAAAATACTGTACCTTGGGACATCCCCAGCCTTTTCTTCTGGCTCATTCCCCAAAAGGCTGGCATTCAGGCATGGAGTGGCAGCCTCAGCTTCCACTTCCAGCCAATTCATTCCAGGTTGGATTGAATAACTTTTCTCTAGAGATATACCCATACTTGAATGAAAATTTCCAGAGACATGAATAATTTTCACCATAAGCTTCTTAACACATAACCATTTATTTCTTCTTGTGTGTGTGTGTGTTTTGTTTGTTTATTTCTTAACATTGAGAGCCAGTTGAGGGCCTCAGACTGAAGCTCATTCCGTTTGGACATTACTTCATATTTATACTGGGTTACATTTTGCTCCTGCTATAGCTCTTTGCTACTCTGCTAACTTTGTACCATCTCCATGCCCTATTCAGTTCAAGAATTCATCATTCCTCGCCCACAATGCCATGATAGCCTCCTTAACTGGGCTTTTAACCTCCACAATGGTCCATTTTCTGGGGACTGCACACATAGCTTTTTTTTTTTTTTCCAAAACTTGAATCCGCCTCTGCAGTTGTGATGTATTGACTGCCATTTACGGAACTTTACGGAATACCCAGAAATCCTTTCTAACTCCATATATCATTTGTCTCTGCTTGTTTGCTTGCTTTCTTGCCTTATTTCTTTTCCTTATTTCAAAAGTAATACATGTTTATTACAGAAAATATTGAAAGACAGATTATCAAAAAGAAGAAAATAAAATTACCCATACTGGCACCACACAGATTGAGGTGAACCACTTTGAATACTTTGGTATCATTTTTCCATTAAAGTCAGATCTTTGTATCGACATTAATTTGGTCCTAAGAACCTGTTTACTAAGAAGGCATTTTGATCTTATCACTGAATTGCTTTTCGTTTTGAAAATAGCATGATGTTTCCAGTACAGTTGGCCACTTCCTCCTCCAGGGGATCGTCCCAACCCAGGGATTGAAACCTGTGTCTCCTGTGCCTCCTGCATTTCGGGCAGATTCTTTACCCACTGTGCCACTGGGGAAGCCCCTCAGACTTAACGTGCTCAGAAATACAAAGAAAAACTAGTACAATAATAATATTTATCCACCTTGAATTGTAGTTCAGTATTGAAATTATCCGAGTCATAAAATACAAATCATAGATCTTTTATTTTGACCCTAGCCCATATCACTACATAAGAACATCAACCTAAAGTAAAATAGAGTAGTTAGCACTTCAGGAAGTAAAATTTGACGGAAATTAGAAAATTAATGTCAATACCATTTAGAAGTAACACTAACTGACCCAGTAAAAGATGACTTTGAAGACGCAACCAACACAATCAACAGGGAGTAAAACTTACAGTGTCTAAAACTGCTTGGTAAAGTTTTCATTGCCTAAAATTGCCAGAAGAATCAATTCTTACTAACAAAATGTATATATGAAAAAAGTTGTTTTTCTGTAGACTGTTTCCTTATGAGACTAATGTATTACCAATTTCATTTTTAGAAAAATACAATGAAATGAAAAGAAACAAAAGCGCAGAAACTATAATCAAAACTCAAAACAAACAAAATTCAGTAAATTAAGCAAATCTTCATTGTAAAATATATTAAACTGCCCTGTTCATACTATTAATAAAAGAATTACATTTACTTAATTGGGATAATATAAAAGAACACATTTTGATAAAAATCCATTAAAGTTGGTATAATTGGGTTAACATGTCCCCTAATAGAGAGTGAAAAGGTTCTTGCTCAGAAGAGCATGAACAAAATGATGGGGTCATAATTTCATATGCTATTTGTTTCCCACTCACACTGGATTAAAATCATCAGCTGTACAATTAATTTGGTCTCCAATATTCATTAAAAATTATAAGTATTTTAAATATAACTATACAGCTAACATATTTCACCTCTAGTCTTATTCTAGGAGACTTATTTAAAATGCAGTTATATACTTTCATCTTTAAAAATCCAAAATCCATTTACTAACTTAAGAAAGAAATGTTGTTAAACTTCTATGTGCCCTACTCTGCTCTCATTATCATAACTTGTTACAAAGGAAAGCTCCATCATACTTCTGACACATGTCTTCCATTTATAACCATTCATGTCTCCAGTCACACCTGAGCTCAAGTCTTGTTCTGCCGTTTATTAATAGCAGTATCTTATAAGTCACTAAAACTATTTAGTTCAAAGTTTCCTCAAATTTTAAATTGGGAGAATAATCTTATGTCCTTTGTGTTGCTGTATGAACCACGGAGATTATTCATAAAACTACTTAGCACTTTACTTCGTTTATGGTACATAATGTAAGAATTGTAGAGTTATTACTATTGTTTTAGTCTTTAATAAAATTAAAATTAATTACTAAATCCATATAGTGCCCTTGCTTTGAAATGGCTTTCAATTAGAGATTTAAGAATAAAGCAGCTGAGGTGTTAGGATAAAATATAAAACTTAAAGTCATATTTTGTAAAAGACACATAAAATGGCCATGCAATTACTGAATTGTTTGTATAAAGGTACAATAATATTTGTAATATATTGTGTACCTTTTTCAAAATGTATTAATAATGAATTGACTTCATTTAAGACAGTACAGAAAAATATCTTTTAAAAGATGATAGCTATAATGGAACAAAATACAACCTCTAGTATGCTGATATAGCATTCTCTATACCACTATAGGACAAGTGATGATAAAAGATTTATGCATGTTAGTACTATGACTCATATGCATGAAGAACAAATCATATACTATCAAGATGTGTGCTCAGGATACTCTTCCTATATTTGGACTGCTAAATATATTCCTGTTTATTTACTTGCTATTACACATTCTCCATGGTAACTAAATCTAATTAATCTTCTCATGCTTATGTTTACTCAGATTCACACTAAAGAAAAACCTTAATCAAAAAAGGATGACATATTATTAAATTTAGGCTAAGAACATTGGAAAATAACATTTTAAAGATTTCCAAATGAAGAATATGCACATCATTCAGGAATAATTAGTATGTAGTCTAAAATAAATTATGTTTAAAATCAAGTGGAATAAAAGTGACAGAATACAAAGTTTTAAACCAATACAAGAAAAATCTTTTTTTCTGCAGTATTTGGAATTCCCATGCAAACATAATGTTAAGATGTATTTTACCAGTAATTTATGTAAAATCACATGTATTTTTCAAGGGAATTTGATGAAGCAGAAATTGCTATTTAATTTCCAATTGGTTTTCTTTAGGATTTTTTGAAGGAAAAAGTATCAGAGTATCATCTAAAAAGTGTTGTGCAATTTTCTGGGTTATCTTCAAATGCAACCTCTAAAATTGGGTAGCTATAAAAGATATCAATGATATGTACAGATCTAATAAATATATGTCTAATATATAGGTACAGCTATAATCAGGGCTACTGATCAATTCTTACCTTTTACTGGGTAAAAAGTCAAAGAAATGAGAAAAAAGAAACAGAAAGCAGAATATACTTTTTCCCAGCTAAGATTGTTTCAAATAGCTAGTAGATAAAGTACATTTAAGCCTAAATATATTTAATATTGCTGTATTTTTTTACCCTTAAGTTGATTTTCATGGCATGACAATGCATATGTTTTGTGACACAAATGCTTATGTAGCATTCTCAGCCTCTTCATTCTGCATGTTTATTGATTTCCAAGGCTGTCTAAAACTCAATGTTTTAACATATTAAATTTAGTTTTAAAAGTAATTTAGATCCTTTGATATTTGCAATTGTAGCATAATTCCAAAATAGTTCTCAGGATCAGAATTTTCTCTCCTGCCCCAGACACATTTCAAAGAGTATTCCCTAATTATCTTTGGTGCCGTACACATGACTTTGCCCAAGGGGTCTCTCTCTATGTATGGATATCATATCTGGCATAATATTTAATGACATACTCTCATTTCTCATCAAGTTAGTCTTAATATCAGAACATATTCCCTTTTATAAAATCATGTAGATTTCTGAATACATCAAAGCTCACAATGGGATCAGCCTCATAATTTTGGCTTTTTTGTGTGTCTTTTAAAAGAAGAAATTTTAAGAAATACATGTAAATCAATCACTCCAGTGTTCTTGCCTGGAGAATCCCAGGGATGGCGGAGCCTGGTGAGCTGCTGTCTATGGGGTTGCACAGAGTCGGACACGACTGAAGCGACTTAGCAGTAGCAGCAAGCACCTAGTCAGGAAAAAGTAACATATGTTAGATCTGTGGAAAATGTGTATAGGTACATTCCCCATACTGTTTGAGTTTTTAAGCAAGGTATGTGTTTGTATGTGAGTGTTCTGTGTGTGTATACATTTGTCTGTGCTGGGGACCATTGAGGGTAATGGTAAGATATGGGCCCAGGAAAAATTCAGCTGTAGCAGTCCAAGGTAGACTAGAAGGAAGTGCCCAAAATGTGTGTTATCTTGGCCGTATGAGCTCTGGGAATTCAAATAAGAAGGTGAGTAAAGAGAGTTGTTCACATCTAAACTAGACATTGACAAAGAAACAGGAAAGATTTAAGAAAGCAGAGGGGATGATCAGCTTAAGCTTATAAAAAAAGGGGGATTTACTTTTCACATATTGGATTCAAATATTCAGACATGTTGGCTTTGTTCTCTTCCTCCCCGTGAAAGTGAGATATTTGCCTACAGGACAGTATCTACATTGAGAAGTTTAAGACTATAGGGAAAAGAATGTCTCTCTCTTGAAAAATCATTATACATTTGGACAAGAATCAGCTGTGATTGGGTTACGTGTCTATCTTGAGACTAATAAGTATAGATGGAGAATGTTATGCTCTGATTGCCCTGGACTGAATCATATGGTACCTTTGAAGAAAAAGTGGGCTGAGACCCATCTAAACACCCTCTTCCAAAAGAAGAGAGAATGAATGCTCATGACTGAAATAATAAATAATCCAATATGCAAAGGCTCATATGTAATCATTAACACATGTATTTTCAGAAACTTACAGGATAGGCTGGCATAATTAAATTACCAGCCTTTTACAGATTGTGCCACTGATGTTTACTTACATACTGAAGTCACTCAGTTGTGCCCAACTCGTTGCGATGCCATGGACTGCAGCCTACTAGGCTCCTCCGTCCATGGTATCTTCCAGGCAAGAGTACTGGAGTGGGGTGCCATATCCTTCTCCTTACTTACATAAGTTCCTATTAATATGCTTGGTGTTATGTATAGGGTTAATAATCACTTTTTCATACTGTTCATAGGGTTCTCAAGGCAAGAATACTGAAGTGGTTTGCCATCCCTTCTCCAGTGGATCACATTTTGTCAGAACTCTCCACCATGACCTGTCCGTCTTGGGTGGCCCTACACGGCATGGCTCATAGTTTCATTGAGTTAGACAAGGCTGCGGTCCCTGTGATCAGATTGGTTAGTTTCCTGTCATTGTTGTTTTCAGTCTGTCTGCCCTCTGATGGAGAAGGGTAGGAGGCTTATGGAAGCTTCCTGATGGGAGAGACTGACTGAGGGGGAAACTGGGACTTGTTCTGATGGGAGGGGCCATGTTCAGTAAAACTTTAATCCAATTTTCTCTTGATGGGTGGGGCTGTGTTCCCTCCCTGTTATTTACCTGGGGCCAAATCATGGAAGTGAAAAATAGATTTAAGGGACTAGATCTGATAGAATTCCTGATAAACTATGGTCAGAGGTTCATGACATTGTACAGGAAACAGGAATCAAGACCATCCTCAAGAAAAAGGAATGCAAAAAAGCAACATGGTTATCTGAGGAGGCCTTACAAATAGCTGTGAAAAAAAGAGAAGCAAAAAGCAAAGGAGAAAAGGAAAGATATACCCATTTGAACCTAGAGTTCCAAGGAAGAGCAAGGAAAGATAAGAAAGCCTTCCTCAGTGATCAGTGTAAAGAAATAGAGGAAAACAAGAGAATGGGAAAGACTAGAGATCTCGGCAAGAAAATTAGAGATACCAAGGGAATTTCCTGCAAAGTTGGGCTCAATATAGAACAGAAATGATATGGACCTAACAGAAGCAGAAGATATTAAGAACAGGTGGCAAGAATACACAGAAGAACTATACAAAAAAGATCTTCATGACCTAGATAATCACGATGGTGTGATCACTCACCTAGAGCCAGACATCCTTGAATGTGAAGTCAAGTGGGCCTTAGGAAGCATCACTATGAACAAAGCTAGTGGAGGTGATGGAATTCCAGTTGAGCTATTTCGAATCCTTAAAGATGATGCTGTGAAAGTGCTGCACTCAATATGCCAGCAAATTGGGAAAACTCAGCAGTGGCCACAGGACTGGAAAAGGTCAGTTTTCATTCCAATCCCTAAGAAAGGCAATGCCAAAGAATGCTCAAACTACCACACAATTGCACTCATCTCACAGGCTAGCAAAGTAATGTTCAAAATTCTCCAAGCCAGACTTCAGCAATACATGAGCCATGAGCTTCCAAATGTTCAAGGTGGTTTTAGAAAAGGCAGAGGAACCAGAGATCAAATTGCCAACATCCGCTGGATCATGGAGAAAGCAAGAGTTCCAGAAAAACATCTATTTCTGCTTTATTGACTATGCCAAAGCCTTTGACTGTGTGGATCACAATAAACTGTGGAAAATTCTGAAAGAGATGGGAATACAAGACCACCTGACCTGTCTCTTGAGAAATCTGTGTGGAGGTCAGGAAGCAACAGTTAGAACTGGACATGGAACAACATGGAGCACCAAAGAATTGTTGCTTTTGAACAGTGGTGCTGGAGAAGACTCTTGAGAGTCCCTTGGACTGCAAGGAGATCCAACCAGTCCATCCTAAAGGAGATCAGTCCTGGATGTTCATTGGAAGGACTGATGTTGAAGCTGAAACTCCAATACTTTGGCCACCTGATGCAAAGAACTGACTCACTTGAAAAGACCCTGATGCTGGGAAAGATTGAAGGTGGGAGGAGAAGGGGACAACAGAGGATGAGATGGTTGGATGGCATCGCTGACTCAATGGACATGAGTTTGGGGAGGAGTTGGCAATGGACGAGGAGGCCTGGAGTGCTGCAGTCCATGCGGTCACAAACAGTTGGACACGACTGTGCGACTGAACTGAACTCTTAGTTAGGACTCTCATCTTGTCAAATTACTACCTTTTTGTGGAGAGAACATTTATGATTTACTTTTAACAAGTTTCAACTATATTGTATAGTATTGTTAACCATAATCACAATGCTGTGCACTATATCCTCAGAATTTGTTAATCTTCTAACTGGAAGATTTTATTCTTTAACTAACACTCCCCATTTCTTCCATTCTCCAAGCAGCAGTAATCACCATTCTACTCTGTATCACTACAAATTTAGCTTTGTTAGATTACCCATATTGTTGATATCATATAGGATTGTGCATCACTGCTTTGCAACTAATCAGGGCCTTTCCAGGAAGCACTAGTGGTAAAGGACTTGAATGCCAATGCAGGAGACTTAGAGACCTGGATTTAATCCCTGAATCAGAAAGATCTCCTGGAGAAGGAAGTGGCAGCCTACTAGAGTATTCTTGCTTGGCGAATTCCATGGACAGAGGAGCCTGGCAGGCTGCAGTCCTGAGTCGGACATGACTTGCAACTAAATCCAACTCTAATTTTTAGGCTTTCTATACGTTTCTAACATCTCTCATGTTATCCTGTTTTCCTCTTTGGAAATTGCCGGTTTTTCCTTTTACAATTTATTTTAGTTAGAGCTTCTGAAGAAGAATGGGGCATTCCTTATCAAAGATATCCTCTTTCTACTATATTAATTAATATGTGAGATGATGGATAAGTAAATTAACTCAGTAGGGAGGAATCTTTTCACAGTGTATACATATATCAAAGCATCATATTATATACTTAAAATACTTTATAATTTATCTTTCAATTATACCTTCATAAAGAAAAATAATATTTTCAAATATTTTCAAGAAATTATACAACACACAAGTAGACAAGCGTTCCTATAATCTCAATAAAGAAACTAGCTATTGAGATAAATTTAGTAACCTAGCAACATCTTGCCTGGAAAATCCCATGGATGGAGGAACCTGGTAGACTGTGGTCCACGGGGTCGCTAAGAGTCAGATACGACTGAGTGACTTCACTTTCCCTTTTCACTTTCCTGCATTGGAGAAGGAAATGGCAACCCACTCCAGTGTTCTTGCCTGGAGAATCCCAGGGACGGGGGAGCCTGATGGGCTGCCATCTATAGGGTCTCACAGAGTCGGACACGACTGAAGCGACTTAGCAGCAGCAGCAGCAGCAACATTAGTTATAAGGTAGTACAATATTGTTACTATCTTATTAATAACTTTGATTATTCATATTGAAAGGTTACCACATGCAATACATTCATTATATATGAGGCAAGCAAGGATACCATCAACAACTCCAATATGCTGACATGACCCAATTTACTCAAGGTCACTCAACCAATCTATGCAAAAATCAGAAATGAACTACAGCTCATCAAGAAGCCTTCATTTCACTAGACTATTGTCTCATAGCACTGGGTGGCATTCATCATGATGACACATTAGCCGTAGGCTGGACCAATGAAGTGTGACATCCATAGTAAAAGAACAGTAGTGAATAAAAAAGAAAGTCCATTTATTCAAGTTACAGAGTATTCCTCTCCTACAGTAACTCCAAACTTACCTCTACGCTCATTTCACCCCATAGGCCTGGTAGAGTAAGTGGGAACAAGATGGAAGAACAATATTTGGGGAAATAAAGCATCTAGAGTGACGTATTTGACTCCATTCCTTCTTGTTCAGTACCCTGATAGAATGTTTGTTCAACACTGACCAAATGTGTTTTATAAAGCCATTTTTTCAGCACTATCTTATTGATTCTCTTTAATTAACATGAATAAAATGCACTTTCAGAGAAAGAAATGTATAGAAGGTAATAAAATCTGACTTATTATCCTCTAATATTGCTCACAACCTCACTTATGACATTACTTATCTGCAAAAATCAAATGCAAGTTTAGTGCAATGGATGTATATTTCACAGCTCTCAATATTTAAATAAGTTTGAAAATTAAGGAAAAAGTTATTTCATTTTTAACAGTTGCTTGGAGGATGTAAAATACTACTATTTTTGACCTTTATCTGTAGGAAAGTGACTTCATTATTACTTCATTTATAATAGACTGCCTCTACAAACATTTGCTTTGACATTGTATAATTTGAAATATTTTTATAAATAAATGAAAAGCACTTTTCTTCTTAGATACCTTTCTATAATCTGTAAGTGTGGACAACATATAAACACACACACATGCACTATATACATACTCCCCAGAATGAAAAAGTTAAATAAATGTTTGAAAATATAGACAAAATTTTTCTAAATCTTCTTTCATTTCATGTTGATTATTTTCAACATTTGGTAGCTTATCTTTATATGCATTGCCTTCATCAAAACATCTTGCAATGTGGTGTCTGTCTACTACTCAAAAGCAAATAATTGTTTTTTTCCCTTGTGCCTATCCTACCCTTTATTAATACAAAAGGAAATTACAACTATTTTTAGGTCCTTCATCTATTAGCTCATATTGAATTAAAATCCCTACATCTCATCTACCTTTCTTTTAATGAGTAAACCTGTGAATTTCCTTTTGGCATACAAGTGTATATTTGTATTATCACTTAACATTTTTTTCTTAAAAGGGTCTATTATTTTAATCTCTCAAGGACTTTTTTGGATCTGATTCTCCATCGTTGTTGTTGTTTTATAATACCTATCACACCAAGATTAAATAGGCAAGCTCTCAGTGACCTCAGTCCAAGTCAATAATAAAATTTTGAATGTTCCTGAGCCAAAGAAAATGCCATAACATTTCAAGCTGACATTGACATATATCCATCACTTAAAGGCTATGAATTCATGCTGTTTTATCATCAGCTATGAAATGTTTCTCTACCTGGTCCAATAATAGTTTTTGGAACTCTATCAAATGCCTAACTGAAATGCAGAAGCTCTATGACTTCCATCTATGAGACTTAGGTATTGGGACAGGTACAACAAATAGAATATTCACTTAGATTACAATAAATAGTTTCAAATTCATGACTATTGCAATACATTTTACACTAATTCTAAACAATATTATGAAAAAAGTTACCACATATCCTTTTTTGAATCTCTTCACCATCATACTTTTCTATATGACCCACTTGGGTCCATATTTCTATGCCTTGTTCTGTTGACACCAGAATTTTAGATTTCATGGTTTAGTTAAATTTTAAGAAATACTGATTCTAGGAATAATAAGTTGAATGCTTTTAATTTTCTAAAAGGGTACAATAAACCTATTTGTTTATTATTACTTTCATTTAATGAAGAATATTTTTATATAAATCATAAGCATAAGAACTTTAAAAAATAAATAAATTTATCTTTATGAAAAGTGACCAGATACATTTATTTATTTGTTTTCACTGGCTGAGAAAATATTTCCACACACCATCTTTTGGGAACCACTGATTTAGACCTTAGTGCCCATCAATTGAAAAGAAAGATGCCAGGTACTCAGTATACATACAGAACAAAATGCTTCATATCAGGAAGTGTGGTAGGTGCTAGAGAGAGAGAGAATTTCTTAAGGTGTGCTTAATTGAAGATAACAGACAGGCAAGTAGGAAACCAATTGTTGTATGGGCTGATGGTGAGTGTTATGACAGCAACGACATAGGGACCTGTAGGAACATACTTGAGTGAGGGCTCCCATACTGATCTTGAACAAGCCAGAGAACCATTCCCAGAGAGCCTGAGGGCTTCATAATGATGATAATGAAAATGACTAGGGCTTCCCTGGCCGCTCAGCTGGTAAAGAATCCACCTGCATAGCAGGAGACCCTGGTTCAATTTCTTGGTTGGGAAGATCTGCTGGAGAAGAAATGGGCTACCCACTCCAGTATTCTCTGGCTTCCCTGGTGGCTCAGATGGTAAAGAATCCACCTGCAATGCAGGAAACCTGGGTTCAATCCCTGGGTTGAGACGATCCCCTGGAGGAGATCTGGCCATCTGAATTAAATTCACCTCAACAGTGGCCACAGGACTGGAAAAGGTCAGTTTTCACTCCAATCCCAAAGAAAGGCAATGCCCCAAAATAGTCAAACTATTGCACAGTTGCCTTCATCTCACATGCTACCAAAATAATGCTCAAAATTCTCCAAGCTAGGCTTCAACAGTACGTGAACTGTGAGATTACAGATATTCTAGCTGGATTTAGAAAAGGAAGAGGGAACAAGAGATCAAATTGCCAACATCTGTTGGATCTTAGAAAAAGCAAGAGAGTTACAGATAAACAACTACTTCTGCTTTATTTACTACACCAAAGCCTTTGATTATGTGGATTACAACAAACTGTGGGAAATTCTTCAAGAGATGGGAATACCAGACCACCTTACCTGCCTCTTGAGAAATCTGTATGCAGGTCAAGAAACAACAGAATTGGACATGAAACAATGGACTGGTTCAAAATTGGGAAGGGAGTATGTCAAGGCTATATATTGTCACCCTGCTTTTTAACTTATATGCAGAGTACGTCATGCGAAATGCTGGGCTGAATGAAGCACAAGCTGGAATCAAGAGTGCCAGGAGAAATATCAGCAACGTCATATAAGCAGGTGATACCACTCTTATGGCAGAAAGCAAAGAAGCACTAAAGAGCCACTTGATGAAAATGAAAGAGGAGAGTGAAAAAGTGGCTTAAAACTCAACATTCAAAAAACCAAGATCATAGCATCTAGTCGCATCACTTCATGGCAAATAGATGGGGAAACAATGGAAACAGTGACAGACTTTATTTTCTTGGGCTCCAAAATCACTGCAGGTGGTGACTTCAGCCATGAAATTAAAAGATATTTGCACCTTGGAAGAAAAGCTATGACCAACCTAGACAGCATATTAAAAAGCAGAGACATTACTTTATCCACAAAGGTCCATCTAGGCAAAGCTATGGTTTTCCTAGTAGTCATGTATGGATGGGAGAGGTGGACTATAAAGAAAGCTGAGTGCCAAAAATTGATGCTTTTGAACTATGGTGCTGGAAAAGACTCTTGAGAGTCCCTTGGACTGCAAGGAGATGCAACCAGTCCATCCTAAAGGAGATCAGTCCTGAATATTCATTGGAAGGACTAATGTTGATGCCGAAGCTGAAACTGTAATACTCTGGCCACCTGATGTGAAGAACTGACTCATTGGAAAAGACCTGATGCTGGAAAAAATTGAAGAGAGAAGGAGAAAGAGATGAGAGAGGATAAAATGGTTGGATGGCATTGCTGACTCGACGGGCTTGAATTTGAGCAGGCTCCAGGAGTTGGTTATGGACAGGGAAGCCCTGCGTGCTGCAGTCCATGGTCCCAAAAAGTCAGACCTGACTGAGACACTGAACTGAACTGTCTTTGATGCTGAGCCTTTAAAGAGAAGGGGCTTTCTTTATAAGAAGACGCCGTTATCCTTGGTTAGAGCAATATTATCTGTCAGATGAATGAACCATTTTTTATTTCAGCAATAAGGTACCTACCGTTGATTTTTAAATTTTTCTTTTCTTTTTAAGACTTCTTAAAGAATTAAATATAACAGAATTGCAGGCTAAATTTTAATGGAAGAAAATAAGATGAATTACTTATAGTGAAAATGAAATATTAAAGTTGGCTGAATTTTGTATCACCGTTGTGACAGATGTAATTTATTCTGTATGTCAGCCTATAACCTCATCAACTTGTGTTTCACACATTTTGTAATTTACTCAAGAATGTTATTTGAGGGTCTACTGCATGTGAGGCATTTTTGAAAAGTATACCATTAGTTCAGTTCAGTTCAGTCACTCAGTTGTGTTCGACTCTTTGCGACCCCATGAATCACAGCACTCCAGGCCTCCCTGTCCATCACCATCTCCCGGAGTTCACTCAGACTCACGTCCATTGAGTCCGTGATGCCATCCAGCCATCTCATCCTCTGTCGTCCCCTTCTGCTCCTGCCCCCAATCCCTTCCAGCATCAGAGTCTTTTCCAATGAGTCAACTCTCCGCATGAGGTGGCCAAAGCATTGGAGTTTCAGCCTCAGCATCAGTCCTTCCAAAGAAATCGCAGGGTTGATCTCCTTCAGAATGGACTGGTTGGATCTCCTTGCAGTCCAAGGGACTCTCAAGAGTCTTCTCCAACACCACAGTTCATAAACATCAATTCTTCAGCGCTCAGCCTTCTTCACAGTCCAACTCTCACATCCATACGTGACCACAGGAAAAACAATAGCCTTGAGTAGACGGACCTTTGTTGGCAAAATAATGTCTCTGCTTTTGAATATACTATCTAGGTTGGTCGTAACTTTTCTTCCAAGGAGTAAGCATCTTTTAATTTCATGGCTGCAGTCACCATCTGCAGTGATTTTGGAGCCCCCAAAAATAAAGTCTGACACTGTTTCTACTGTTTCCCCATCTATTTCCCATGAAGTGATGGGACCAAATGCCATGATCTTCGTTTTCTGAATGTTGAGCTTTAAGCCAACTTTTTCGCTCTTCTCTTTCACTTTCATCAAGAGGCTTTTTAGTTCCTCTTCACTTTCTGCCATAAGGGTGGTGTCATCTGCATATCTGAGGTTATTGATATTTCTCCCGGCAATCTTGATTCCAGCTTGTGTTTTTTCCAGCCCAGCGTTTCTTATGATGTCCACTGCATAGAAGTTAAATAAGCAGGGGACAATATACAGCCTTGACGTACTCCTTTTCCTATTTGGGACCAGTCTGTTGTTCCATGTCCAGTTCTAACTGTTGCTTCCTGACCTGCCTACAGATTTCTCAAGAGGCAGGTCAGGTGGTCTGTTATTCCCATCTCTTTCAGAATTTTCCACAGTTTATTGCGGCTGTGAGCCGGCGCATGCAGTGCAGCCGAGAGGAGCTGCCCCATGTCCGAGGCAAGGGGCAGCAGCCTAGAGTGCCATGCTGCAACGGCTTAGGAATGGCCAAGAGGAGCTACCCTGCGTCCAAGGTCAGGGGCAGCAGCCGAGAGGCGCTACCCCGTGTCCGAGGTCAGGGGCAGTGCCCAGGAGGAGACACCCTGTGTCCGAGGTCAGGGGCGTCCAGGAGAAGCCACCTTGCGCCTGAGGCCAGGGACGGTGACCCTGAGAAGCCACCCGGAGCCCGAGGCCAGGGCTGGCGGCCGGGAGGAGCAACCCGAGGAGTGGTGCCTGAGCAGGCACAGGAGGGCCAAGAGGAGCTATCCCATGTGGAAGATCAGGAACAGTGGCAGCAAGGAGATACCCCTCGTCCAAGGTGAAGAGCAGCGGCTATGCTTTGCTGGAGCAGCCGTGAAGAAATACCCCATGCCCAAGGTAAGAGAAACCCAAGTAAGATGGTAGGTGTTGCAAGAGGGCATCAGAGGGCAGACACACTGAAACCATACTCACAGAAAACTAGTCAATCTAATCACACTAGGATCACAGCCTTGTCTAACTCAAGGAAACCAAGCCATGCCTGCGGGGCAACCCAAGATGGGCGGGTCATGGTGGAGAGGTCTGACAGAATGTGGTCCATTGGAGAAGGGAATGGCAAGCCACTTCAGTATTCTTGCCTTGAGAACCCCATGAACAGTATGAAAAGGCAAAATGATAGGATACTGAAAGAGGAACTCCCCAGGTCATTAGGTGCCTAATATGCTACTGGAGATCAGTGGAGAAATAACTCCAGAATGAATGAAGGGATGGAGCCAAAGAAAAAACAATACCCAGTTGTGGATGTGACTGGTGATAGAAGCAAGGTCCGATGCTGTAAAGAGCAATATTGCATAGGAACTTGGAATGTCAGGTCCATGAATCAAGGCAAATTGGTAGTGGTCAAATGAGATGGCAAGGGTGAACATCGACATTCTAGGAATCAGTGAACTAAAATGGACTGGAATGGGTGAATTTAACTCAGATGACCATTATATCTACTACTGCAGGCAGGAATCCCTCAGAAGAAATGGAGTAGCCATCATGGTCAACAAAAGAGTCTGAAATGCAGTACTTGGATGCAATCTCAAAAATGACAGAATGATCTCTGTTCATTTCCAAGGCAAACCATTCGATATCACAGTTATCCAAGTCTATGCCCCAATGAGTAACACTGAAGAAACTGAAGTTGAATGGTTTTATGAAGACCTACAAGACCCTAGTACTTTGGCCACCTCATGCAAAGAGTTGACTCATTGGAAAAGACTCTGATGCTGGGAGGGATTGGGGGCAGGACGAGAAGGGGATGACCAAGGATGAGATGGCTGGATGACATCAGTACTGTGAGCCTGAGTGAACTCTGGGAAATGGTGATGAACAGGGAGGCCTGGTGTGCTGTGATTCATGGGGTCGCAAAGAGTCAGACACGACTGAGTGACTGAATTGAACTGACAAGACCTTTTAGAACTAACACCCAAAAAAGATGTCCTTTTCACTATAGGGGACTGGAATGCAAAAGTAGGAAGTCAAGAAACACCTGAAGTAACAGGCAAATTTGGCCTTGGAATGTGGAATGAAGCAGGGCAAAGACTAATAGAGTTTTGCCAAGAAAATGCGCTGGTCATAGCAAACACCCTCTTCCAACAACACAAAAGAAGACTCTACACATGGACATCACCAGATGGTGAACACCGAAATCAGATTGATTATATTCTTTGCAGCCAAAGATGGAGAAGCTCTATACAGTCAACAAAAACAAGACCAGGAGCTGACTGTGGCTCAGATCATGAACTCCTTATTACCAAATTCAGACACAAATTGAAGAAAGTAGGGAAAACCATGAGACCATTCAGGTATGACCTAAATCAAATCCCTTATGAGTATACAGTGGAAGTGAGAAATAGATTTAAGGGACTAGATCTGATAGATAGAGTGCCTGATGAACTATGCAATGAGGTTCATGTCATTGTACAGGAGACAGGGATCAAGACCATCCCCATGGAAAAGAAATGCAAAAAAGCAAAGTGGCTGTTTGGGGAGGCCTTACAAATAGCTGTGAAAAGAAGAGAGGTGAAAAGCAAAGGAGTAAAGGAAAGATACAAGCATGTGAATGCAGAGTTCCAAAGAATAGCAAGAAGAGATAAGAAAGCCTTCTTCAGCGATCAATGCAAAGAAAAAGAGGAAAACAACAGAATGGGAAAGACTAGAGTTCTCTTCAAGAAAATTAGAGCTACCAAGGGAACATTTCATGCAAAGATGGGCTCGATAAAGGACAGAAATGGTCTGGACCTAACAGAAGCAGAAGATATTAAGAAGAGGTGGTAAGAATACACAGAAGAACTGTACAGAGAAGATCTTTACGACCCAGATAATCATGATGATGTGATCACTAATCTAGAGCCAGACATCTTGGAATGTGAAGTCAAGTAGGCCTTAGAAAGCATCACTACGAACAAAGCTTGTGGAGGTGATGGAATTCCAGTTGAGCTGTTTCAAATCCTGAAAGATGATGCTGTGAAAGTGCTGCACTCAATATGCCAGCAAATTTGGAAAACTAAGCAGTGGTCACAGGATTGGAAAAGGTCTGTTTTCATTCCAATCCCAAAGAAAGGCAATGCCAAAGAATGCTCAAACTACCACACAATTACACTCATCTCACATGCTAGTAAAGTAATGCTCAAAATTCTCCAAGCCAGGCTTCAGCAATACATGAACCGTGAACTCCCTGATGTTCAAGGTGGTTTTAGAAAAGGCAGAGGAACCAGAGATCAAATTGCCAACATCCTCTGGATCATGGAAAAAGCAAGAGAGTTCCAGAAGAACATCTATTTCTTCTTTATTGACTGTTCCAAAGCCTTTGACTGTGTGGATCACAATAAGTATACCATATTGTTACTTAAATATTTAAAGATCTGTGAATTTAACTCTGCATGTTCCTTCTAAAGTTTAGTTCAGAAAGTAAGCAGAACTTGAGATTTCCTTTTAAATTTGGGAGAATCTGGAGGAAGTATTTAGCAAGGTCGCTAGATCACACTATAAAGAAATGTACTTATTAAGTATCAGTTAAATCTTTTAGACTATCAGACCAAGTGTATTTTAAACCCAATTAAATTTTATAAAATATCATCAATATTGATTTAGCAGGTGTCTGACAGTGAGTATAAATATCATATATGATGGACAAAAGATGAATTTTCAGCCAGTTTTATGAACAAACAAGAAATCAATAAGTACAATTTTACAAAGATCTTATTTTTTAACAATGAGAGAAGAATATGACATTAGCGTTTCTCACTAGTCTAGTCTCCAAAAACTTAAAAGTGTGAACTGGAGCCCAGTCTAACTTGAATCTATTTGACCTACTGTCTACTCATTCAATAAATCTTTATTGAACTTATGTTATATGTTAGGTACATGTTAGGCATCAACAATATACAGACTAATAAAAAATAGTCCCTGCCCTGAAGGAGCCATTGTATGTATTGTTATTTTATAAGTCCAAAATTCAAATTATTATTTAGCCTAATATTTAGCATTGATTTTATTCAGTCAAAATATTTACTGATTGCTATCAGTTAGTTTCAAATTAGTATTTGCCCTCCCTTAAAAGGAAAGAGGAGCATATTAAGATACATCCATTGTCATCTTTTTCATTGAGATTATCTCTCTTTCAAATTAACATGTAGACATTTAAAAACTTACTATCAGTAGTTTGACATTTCTAGATCCAGAATCAATAAATATTATATACTATTGATATAATTCTTTGTTAGAGATGAAATGGAGTGATAGTCTCCACTTTTGTATGGATAAATATTTTATTCTTAAGAAAACCTCATTCTCAGTTATAACCAATCAGGTAGGTCTTTTCCAAGGTGACAAATAGCTAAATGCATGCATTAGCATTATACACCTCTCAATATTTTCTGAAAGTCCTTGCTCCTAAATTAATATCCTTTCTGATTTATGCACTGAGGCAAAGATTTTTTTCCTTTGTCAATAAAAAGAGAAAGTCAATTAATATAATATTTTGGATAAAATGCTTATTTATTCATCATATATAATGTGCATATTTGTTATCTTTCATTTGCTTAATGCTTTTTTGTACTCATCTGACAGAATAGCCATTTAAGAATATTCCCCAGGATAAACCCTTCTTTTTTATTTTCTTAAAGCAATTCATTTCCTTAAAACCAGTCAGATAGGTGACTGGTTATTTATTTCAACAGTATTTTAAGGTGACTTTTTCCTTTTCAAAGGAAAAACCCACAGAGGCATCTAAATTAATTAGGGGGATAAATAATACTTATTTACAAAGATAGAAACCTAGATGTTATCATTGCATTAACTATAAATAATACCCCTAATATTTTCCTGGAAAATAAATAGTTTATTAACTTGAGACTGTTTGTCAGTCTTACTGAAGCAACAGGGGGTGACATGTGTTAGCTCTAAAGTAGAACAGGAAATTCTGAAATTGCATTGTGAGCCCCATATCAAAGTTAACATGACAGTCTTTAATGGTTTAAATGAATGTGTATGCTTTCTGAATACAGATTTTTTTATTACTACTTTGCAAGGGAATATTCTGTATATGAATTGCTAAGGTATGATTTAGGTGAGAAAAATGTCCATAGTTATATTAAGATGACACTCGATCAGTTCTCTTTCAGTTAAAAGCAATTCTGTTTCCATATCCAGAGAAATAATTGGACAGTTTTCCTCATTGTTGGAACTAGAACGTTTCTTTTCTAGTATTCTAAAAATATTTGTCTTGCTCTGAACCATTCCATTAACTGCAAATAGGTAAGTGTTAGGTTTTTACTGGCTAGTCACAGAGACATTAGGAGAGTGTACTGACCAGTTTCCCGCCTTCATCAGTTACCTCCGTTAGGAGGAGCTCTAGCAGTATTTGGCCCCGCAGGGTTTAATTTAGCAACCCTCAGAAACTAGTCATTTTCACAGTGATGCAAAACACTCTGAACTTTAAAAACCAGAACACACTGTACTTCCTGTCCTTTTCCTCTCCATGTAACATCACGATGTCTCTCTTTCTTTTTTTCTCTTTTAATATATGCATCTCAGAATCTACATGCTGCTTCAGTTCTGCGGATACATGCAAAGAGGGCCTCTTTAAACAAACTGGCTCAACAAAAAGCCAAATCTGTTTTTCTGGAGCACTTAGAGAAGGTACTGGCAGAATTACAGGCAAAAGAAATGGCAGAAACTTGAGAAGCCGGTTAAATAGGGAATGACTTACTCAAATGTAATTTAAATATTTCTGATTCTCTTATTATACAATTATAAGTACCATATTTTAAACTCTTACCATGTATAGGGAATGTTCTAAGAATTTGCTATGACTTATCTAATTTATTTCTAAGTAATTGTGATGTAACTAAAATGGAAAATTATGTACCCTGCACAGGTTACATAGTAAAGGGAGAAATCTGGCTTCCATCAAATAGCAATAATAATTATTCAGAAATGTTAACAAACTTTTTTTCCCCCAGAACTCACCCACTGTCATTTTTCTTCACTTAAAGTGAGGAAATAATCAATAATAATCCGCTAAGGGAACATAAAGAGAAGGTAGGAAAAAAAAATAACTTGTTACTCTTGTTCTCATTTTTGATACTAAGAGGTGCCCGATTCTGTTTTTTCCCAGTGATTATTGTCTCATTCTTTGATATCTCAGATAGGCAATGAGTAGACTTTTAGATTCCTTAAGCTAAGCTTCAAAATTCCTAAATGTGGGTTTTTCAGATTCATAGGATAATGACAATTCATTAAATTAAAATATATTTTTCAATAACTATACAAGCTGATCCATTCCCTGGTGGCTCAGATGGTAAGCATGTGTCTACAATGCGGGAGACCTGGGTTTGATCCCTGGGTTGGGAAGATCTTCTGGAGAAGGAAATGGCAACCCACTCCAGTATTCTTGCCTGGAAAATCCCATGGATGGAAGAGCCTGTGGGGTCGCAAAGAGTCGGACACGATTGAGTGACTTCACCTTTGTACGAGCTGATCCATAAGCAGAAATTCCAAACAAAACCAAAATCATACACTTATGTGTTAGTCAGTCAGTTGTGTGCTCCGTTGTGTCTGGCTCTTTGCAATCCCAAGGACTGTATAGCTACCCAGGCTCCTCTGTCCGTGGAAATTTCCAGGCAAAAATACAAGACTGAGTTGCCATTTCCTACTCTAGATCTTCCTGACCCAAGGGTTGAACCCACGTCTCCTGAGTCTCCTGCATTGTCAGGAAGGTTCTTTACCACTGTGCCACCAAATTAAATTACACTAGTACTATTGATTTACATGTAAGTAAGAAGTTAAATGCCCAGGATTGGCCTAGCTTGCTCTCGAGCTTACACTGAACGGTGGCCCAATGATAGTGGGAAACAGATAAACGCTCTCCCAACAAGAGGAAGTCCAGCCTGAGTGAGGAAATAATAACATACCCGAGACTCTGGGAGATTAGAACACTAACTACAGGAAAATCAACAGAAATGGACTTGAAATTGATTAGAGGAAGAAAAAAAAACAGCCATCTTGAAAGAGTACTGCTCTTTTGGAGCAGGACCAGTTATATCACAGAAGCTCAGGGGGAAAGAGACTGAACAAAACAGGTAATGGAAATTAAAATTCCTTTGGAACAAAAGTGAAGTGCAAGGCTCAGTAATGAGTTCAATGTAATGTATGCAGTTAGGTTACTAACCCCTAGAACATAGAGCTCACACACTTCTACTAATCCCATCATGGGCATACGTTCTATGTATTTTTTTTTAACTTTGTAAAAAAATTGAAGTATAATTGCTTTACAAGTTTGTGCTAGTTTCTGCTATACAATGAAGTGAATCAGCTATACATACACATATATCCCCTCTCTCTTGGACCTTCCTCCTTTCCCACCTATGTCCTATGACTCAGGGATCACACTACTGGGCATAAAACCTGAGAAAAACATAATGCAAAAAGACACATGTACCTCAGTGTTCAATGAAGCACTGTTTACAATAGCCAGGACATGGACGCAGTCTAACTGGTTATTGACAGATGAATGTAAAAGAAGATGTGGTACATATGTAGAATCGAATATTGCTCAGCCATAAGAAAGAGTGGAATTGGGACATTTGTAGAGATGTGGATGGACCTACAGCCTGCTATATTTTTAAACTGGAAAGAGGAGCTAATGCCTCCTCTTAGATAGTATAGAATGTTTTAATATTTGCCTTTGGTCTATGCCAGGCATGTGGTTTACATATAGGTGTCCTAATCCAACAAAGAAGTCAGAAGCTGGTTTATTTTTCTACGAACCCTGTCCCACATTGATTGAGGGTAACTCCTGAGGCATTAACTTCCTAGTAATTCCAGCTTGCTCTGTGTCCAAACTGCGAGTTCCTATAGTCAGTGAACATTCTCAAGCAAAAAATCTCAGGCTTATTGAGGAGACAAGAGCATTTAGAAAGAGTAAAGCAATAAGAACAAAGCTGTTCTTCTATAGACCTTCCTGTAGCCCTTGTCTGCCCCTCATATATTCCAACCATTTACTATCAGGTTAATAACAAAATACTGTCTATCTCTGTCTCTGTATTTTGCTTGTTCACCATGTACATGTGTGTACATACACACATACACAATTGCTTGTTTGTTTCCAAAAATGATTAATGTTACTTCTCCATCCTCCATGAATAATCTTAGTTTGACTTTCAAACCAATAGGTATTCCAGATGCCATAACAAAAATCTGAATATCATCCTTAAAACCTTTTAAGCCTCTTCAGTCATATCTAAACATTCATAATATCTTTTTGATTTTTCCCTAATAGTCTCACAGAATCATGCAATTCTTTCCAATCCCACTGCTTTTTCTCCTTTATAGCCCAGATTTCTAACACAGCCCTCTGGCTCTATCTCATAATTCTGATCTTGTCTTCTCCAGACAAAACTCTGTAGAAACTGTTCTTTCTTACCTTCAAACCAACCGGATCTTTCCCTTTCTTTGGAACACTTCAGTAAGTATCCACTGATGGTAAGGTTTTTGGCTCTGGACCATCAAGTGTGTGCTTCTCTCAGCCTGAAATACAATTTTCAATTGTCTCCAGATGGAAAGCTTTATTGACCATCCAGTCTCAATATGGTTATTACTTCCTCTCTTCTCTGATTGCCAGTGTTTGACAAGTGACCTTCCCTGTGCTCCTGTGATGCTCTTATTTCCCCATTATAGTCCTTATCATACTGCATTGTCCTTGCCTTTTTAGTTCTGTCTTTCCCAGCTAAACTGTGAGCCCCATGAGGGCAGGTGCCAAGCTTGTATATTTACTGTTTTGCTCTTCATGCTCAGTAGAAGCACTGAATTTTGCTTGAAGTTCTGAACAAGTAAATGGGTATAAGTTTAAAGATTGAGTGATTATTGAATATCAAGTACTGAAAAGCCCAAGTTTCAGGTACCCAGGGATATATGGTCAAAAATGTAAAATACATTTAAGTACAGAGGGAATAGCTGCTAAACTGGAAAAATGGTGTAGTAAAAAATTACTCCATGTTGTTAGAAATTTACTTAGAGCTAAGAACCACAGTAGATAAGTTAGTATTAATTGAATTACTTTCTGGTACAGAGGATTTTAATTAGATTTTTTTCTTATCTGATGATGTCTATTTTTATCATTTATTATTATTCTTATTATGTTATTATCTTTTTTTTTGGCCAAAATTTCATGCTGTCTAGTAAGCATAACACAGTAACTTAAAGTCTATCTGGTGATGTCAACTTTGAATTTAATGAGGCTTTGTTACTGAACATCTTTAATTACATATTAGTCACTTAGACATTGAATGCACATTCTTCCCTGGTGGCTCAGAGGTTAAGGCATCTGCTTGCAAGGCGGGAGACCTGGGTTCAATCCCTGGGTCGGGAAGATCCCCTGGAGAAGGAAATGGCAACCCACTCCAGTATTTTTGCCTGGTAGGCTACAGTCCATGGGGTTGCAGAGAGTCGGACACGACTGAGCAACTTCAATTTCTTTCTTTCTTTCATTTAGACGTTGAATGCACATGTATTAGAAAATCAAATATCAGGGAGAAAATGTAAGCCTTTTGAATTTATTAACTAGAAATACCTGTGAAGGATAACTGCAGTCAAATTTCAATACCTCTACTCTTACACACAAATATACTACTGTGATCACAGTCTCGGAAAAAGCATTCCTTTGTTACTTCTGTGAGAAAGTTTTAGGTAGAAAACATGATAGGATGTCTTAGTTTTAAGGAATACATACCCTGCACCCCAAGACATTGTCAATTTACCTTTCAAATGTTTCAGCATTTTCCTATAGTACATATAGCCTAATTTTTTAACTTTTTAGTTTGAAATAAGTATAGATTCACAGAAAGATGAAAAGTAGCAAAGAAAGGTGCTGTGTACCTCAGTTCAGTTCAGTTCCATTGCTCAGTGGTGTCTGACTCTTTGCGACCCCATGAACTGCAGCATTTCAGCCCTTCCTGTCCATCACCAACTCCCAGAGTTTACCCAAACTCATGTCCATTGAGTCAGTGATGCCATCCAACCATCTCATCCTCTGTCATCCCCTCTCCTCCTGCCTTCAATCTTTCCCAGCATCAGGGTCTTTACAAATGAGTCAGCTCTTTGCATCACGTGGCCAAAGTATTGGAGTTTCAGCTTCAGCATCAGTCCTTCCAATGAACACCCAGGACTGATTTCCTTTAGGTTGGACTGGATGGATCTCCTTGCAGTCCAAGGGACTCTCAAGAGTCTTCTCCAACACCACAGTTCAAAAGCATCAATTCTTCAGCGCTCAGCTTTCTTTATAGTCCAACTATCACATCCATACATGACTACTGGAAAAACTATAGCCTTATCTAGATGGACCTTTGTTGACAAGGTAATGTCTCTGCTTTTTAATATGCTGTCTAGGTTGGTCATAACTTTCCTTCCAAGCAGTAAGCGTCTTTTAATTTCATGGCTGCAATCACCATCTGCAGTGATTTGAGAGCCACCCAAAATAAAGTCTGCCACTATTGCTCCATCTAATTGCTATGAAGTGATGGGACGGGATGCTATGATCTTAGTTTTCTGAATGTTGAGCTTCAAGCCAACTTTTTCACTCTCCCCTTTCAATTTCATCAAGAATCTCTTTAGTTCTTCTTCACTTTCTGCCATAAGGTGGTGTCATCTACCTATCTGAGGTTATTGATATTTCTCCGGGCAATCTTGATTCCAGTTTGTGCTTCATCCAGCTCAGCATTTATCATGATGTACTCTGCATATAGGTTAAATAAGCAGGGTGACAATATACAGCCTTGACACACTCCTTTTCCTATTTGGAACCAGTCTGTTGTTCCATGTCCAGTTCTAACTGCTGCTTCCTGACTTGCATACAGGTTTCTCAAGAGGCAGGTCAGGTGGTCTTATATTCCTATCTCTTTAAAAATTTTCCACAGTTTATCCACACAGTCAAAGGCTTTGGTAGAGTCAATAAAGCAGAAATAGATGTTTTTCTGGAACTCTCTTGCTTTTTCCATGATCCAGCGGATGTTGGCCATTTGATCTCTGGTTCCTCTGCCTTTTCTAAAACCACCTTGAACATTTGGAAGCTCATGGAACATTTGAAGCCTGGCTTGGAGAATTGTGAGCATTACTTTACTAGCATATGAGATGAGTGCAATTGTGCAGTAGTTTGAACATTCTTTGGCATTGCCTTTCTTTGGGATTGGAATGAAAATTGACCTTTTCCAGTCCTGTGGCCACTGCCGAGTTTTCCCAATTTGCTGGCATATCGAGTGCAACACTTTCACAGCATTGCCTTTAAGATTTGAAATAGCTCAACTGGAATTCATCACCTCCATGAGCTTTGTTTGAAGTGATGCTTCCTAAGGCCCACTTGACTTCACATTCAAGGATGTCTGGCTCTAGGTGAGTGATCACACCATTGTGATTATCTTGGTCATGAAGATCTGTTTTGTACAGTTCTTCTGTGTATTCTTGCCTCTGCTTTTGTTAGGTCCATACCATTTCTTTGCTTTATTGAGACCATCTGTGCAGGAAATATTCCCTTGGTATCTCTAATTTTCTTGAAGAGATCTCTAGTCTTTCCCATTCTATTGTTTTCCTCGATTTCTTTGCATTGATCGCTGAGGAAGGCTTTCTTATCTTTCCTCACTCTTTTTTGGAACTCTGCATTCAAATGGGTATATCTTTCCTTTTCTCCTTTGCTTTTCACTTCTCTTCTTTTCACAGCTATTTGTAAGGCCTCCTCAGACAGCCATTTTGCCTTTTTGCATTCCTTTTTCTTGGGGATGATCTTGATCCCTGTCTCCTGTACAATGTCACGAACCTCCGTCCGTAGTTCATCAGGCACTCTGTCTATCAGATCTAGTCCCTTAAATCTATTTCTTACTTCCACTGTATAATCATAGGGGATTTGATTTAAGCCATACCTAAATGGTCTAGTGGTTTTCCCCAATTTGTTCAATTTAAGTCTGAATTTGGCAATAAGGAGTTCATGATCTGAGCCACAGTCAGCTCCTGGTCTTGTTTTTGTTGACTGTATAGAGCTTCTCCATCTTTGGCTGCAAAGAATATAATTAATCTTACTTCACTGTTGACCATCTGCTGATGTCCATGTGTAGGGTCTTCTTTTGCTGTGTACCTATCACCCAGTTAATGGACACATTACAGAACAATATTAAACCTGGAGATTTGACACTAGTACAGTGTGCATAGACACTTCTGTATCATTTTATCAGATGTGTAACCACCACCCAAATTAAAGAGACAGAACTCTGAGCACTACAAAAATCTCCCTGGTAGTACCATTTTATGACCACACTGATCTCCCCCAGTTCACTATCCCCAAACTACAGTAACCACTAATCTATTTTCTGTTGTATATTTTTAGAATATGGAGAGTATTATATAAATGAAATCATAGAGTGTATGAGAGTATGTGACCTTTTAAGACTACTCTTTTTTCACCATGAATAAAATAGTTTGTTCCTTTTTCTTTCTGAATAATATTCCAAGTAATGAGTATATGATAGCTTGTTTAAATATTCCCCTACTCTAGGTTGCTAAGAGTCAGACACAACTGAACAACTAACACAGAAGGCATTTGGGTGATTTCCATGTTTTTACTATTCCATAAATTTCTATGACAATCTTGTACAGTTTTTTTTTTAACAACCAACAGGGATTATTGTATAGCACCGAGAACTATACTCAATATCTTATTATAAACTATCATGGAAAGAGTTGGAAAAAAGGAGTGTGTACACACGTATAACCAGATAACCAGATCACTTTGCTCTATACCTGAAACTAACAGAATATTGTAAATCAACTATACTTCAGTAACAATAACCCAATAAAAGATGAAGAGAGAGAGCAAAGATTCCAATAAAGTGCTTATATTAAAAAAATGTGTTGAATGAAGGAAGACCTGGGGCAGTGTTGGGAAGGGGAGCGCTATGTAACGAGATGATGGTAGGTGACCACTTGAGATTCATACCTCATGAAATCAATCTGATAAACCTGTGAGGCATGCTGGGATTAGACTGGAAGGACTCTTGGAGGATGGTGGGCAAATAGCTCCAGGATTGTGGTGGAGGGTACGTTCCTTACTTCTGCAGCTGATTGTGGCCCTGGGGGTGACTCACTGGTGACTGCCCTCTTCCCCCACTCCGAGAGGGCATTCCTCTTGTCTTAGGTCAGCTCCTTAGACCTCAGTGTGAGTCATTCAATCATGTCTGACTCTCTGTGACCCCATGGACAACAGCCTACCAGTCTACTCCGTCAATGGAGTTCTCCAGGCAAGAATACTGGAGTAGGTTGCCATTTCTTCCTTCAGGGGATCTTTCTGACCCAGGATCGAACCCAGGTCTCCTGCATTGCAGGCAGGTTTTTTTTACTATTTGAGCCCAGGAAGTGACCCAAATCTTTATTCGTTAAACAATGAGTCCTTAGTGTTTCTGTTATTTAATACCTAAATTAATTAGGGTCACAATAATAGAGACAATTGTTGGGGGTGAAAAACAGAGAAATACATTTGAGAAAACCACCTGGAATGAAGGTTCTTTTTTCAAGTTCCCCTAGTCTTTTTCCATACTGTCCTTTCTTGCCTTACGGTTTCTAGTCTTCCCATTATTACTCTATTTAAACATTTTTTTGCTCTCTCTGAACATTTTATCATACTTCTTTTACATTCAGATTCTTCTGTTACAATTCTTAGACTGCAAATTATCCCATTTGTTGCATCTGCTGAGTTTCCTCTCCTTCTGGTACAAGTTTTTGAGTGGACAGAAGTCACCATTTTTCTTTAATAAATCCACAAAAGTGCTATATTATGTTGGAGGAGGTCATCCAGCAGATGGGACTGCCAGTTGACTCATGAACTGGACTCAAGCAATGGAAATCCCCCCATCCCCTCCTCTGTCCTTGTAAAAAGTACATTCTGTACACCAGTCCCTCACCAGGAGCTATTTCAAGGACATAGCCATGATAAAATATGGTCTTGTTGGACCATCTTAACTGTGTACAAACCTGAACTCTGTTAAGATTTCTACACAAATTTTGATGATTCTGGCAGAAGGATGTGGAGATTTAGTTAGCCTATGGTTGCCTCATATGCTTATTCAAACAGCTGGAGTAATCTGCCTCTTTCTTCAGTCCTTGCCCTCTGTGTATAGTTAAAGATTAGACACAGCAATTCCCAAGGTTGCAAACCAACCAATGACAGGCCAGCCAGGAGACTGGAGAAATGGGTCTTGGAAAAGATGCTTTCTCCAGAGAAATTCTGAGTTAGGCAGCCACTCTATATGCCTCATATATTAGATGCTTGTGGACTCCCAGTTTGTGAAAACACCTGCTGATTTGAAGAACTGTGCATAGCACTGTTACAGTGAAAAAAAATAAAGCCTTCTTTGAGAAGAGAATATCTAAGTTTAGATTGGAAGGATGAAAAAGATAGTCATTTGTGGATTTGAATATGATTGTGAGTTGGAGAAGGGGGTTAGTTTGAATGTAATAATTCAGACAGGCAGAAAGAATAGCAGTAAGTAGGAGGATGGAGGGACCTTGAAATCTTTGAGGAAAAGAAGGGAGGTCAGTATTCCAGGACAATATTGAATCAGGGTTAATGTGGCATGGGGTGATGTTGGAAAAGGAAAGAGACTCAGATCTTATACAATGGCAGTAAGAAGTCATTGACAACTTGAAACTAGGGATGACATAATTTAAATTACATTTTAAAAGACCTCCTTCTTACTGTTGTGTGGCTAATAGATTATCTGAGAGCAAGATTGAAAGCAAATATGTCAGAAGTATTTTGCAAGAGGTTCTCCAGGTGAGATATGATGATGTTTTGGACATAAAGGATTAAAGATTTAGAGAATGAAATGGTAAATATCTGGAAATGGAGATGAACTTGAGCAAACTCAGGGAGATAGTGGACAGGGAAGCCTGGTGTGCTATAGTCCATGGGGTCTCAAAGAGTCAGACACGACTTAACAACTGAACAGTAACAACAGTAGTAAATATTTTGGACTTTCACAGTCATCTTGAGAAGATAAGATTTCTTTGTATTCAATCACAGGTGTTTGTTCCTAGCAACTACCAGCTAGGTAGAAGCAAGTCTCTTAAACGTGTGTTTGTTTGTTTTTTAATGAGTTTCCCCTTTTGAGAGAGACAGTGACGTGTCATGGTTAAGAACATAGGCTCTGGAAAAAGCCTGGGTGCTATCTCACTCCTACCAATTATGAGGGGACTAGTTGGTTAAGTTTCTGAAACTTACTGTGCCTAGTGTATAAAGTTGAAGAAATACTAGTACCCGCTTTACTGGGTGATGACTGTGTAACTTAATACCATACATATATAATGTTGCATGCTTGAACAGAGCCTTCTGCCTATGCATTGCTCACTATTAGCAGCTACTAAGTAGATAATAGAGTTGGTTCTGAAAAATATGCGTATATTTTTTGTATATAAATTGAGCTGACTTTGAGTCTAACATGATATTGAAGAATTTAGCTAGTAAACTAAAATGATTCTATAAAACAAGTACTTTTACCTATTTCTGTAACTATTTTGATTCCAGCTCTATTGGGTCTTATTTTAACTAAAAGAAAATGTTCAACCTAGAGACTGAAATAATTTAAACCCTACAAGATTCAAATAAAATAATTTTCTACTTGTTGGATTCAGTGTTTTGTCTGGTTTTCCTCTGGACAGTTCCCAGGGCTACTTTCATATACATGTTCTTAGCCTGGATATCTGATCCACACCTCTACCCTTTAATCCTCCAGTTAGGTTTTCTTATATTCACAATGGAGATACTGAATCTGGAGCCTAGTCATCTCATAAAGATATCTACAAGCTGTTTTGGAAAGAACATAGATCCCTTTGTAAGGCATATTCTTGGTAAGAAATAATGTTCTTCATATTCGTAAACACCTACCAAATCAGAAATACAGGTGCCACGTATGTCATAAGCGTTTTACCCAAGGCTTACACAGATAGGACTCATCTGTGGGCATATGTTTCATGCCCTATAAAGTTTTAAAATCAGTGTTTTAAAAAGACTTCTCTAATTAGATTTTCTATGGCGTTTATCCTTAGTTAAATGTTGGCTGTCTTACATTGTACCACAGTATAGCTTTGTTACTCAGACCTTAGACTATGAAATAGGTTTAATTGCATCCTTAAGGAATCCATAATCTGTCTAAGCTTCATTAATAAATTCTTTGCTTTGGTATTACAATCGAAGTCAATTTATGATAACAAGTTAAACAGATTACAGATCCTTCTCTTCCAATATTTTTCATTTCTACTCTTTTATATGGGCTCTGGAAATTTTCATTATGAATACCTGGTAGACAAGAAACTTTATAAATACACCTTATACCATAATTAATAATAAAAGTCTAATACCAGGTTTTGATCTTTGTATCATCTGAGGACAGAGTAAAAGCATAAATCTTCTCTCTTCTTGATTGTTAAAGATATTACAAAGCACAGCTAAAAATAACTCCATACGATCAAGTTTGACATTTTAAGAGCCAAAGGTTTTAGGCCATCCTTTTATTTTCCTGTTTCAAGATCCAACTGTTCTTTAAAGAAGTTGAAGTAAAATAAGATTTAATTCTTAAAATATCTCAGAGTAAACTTTCCTGTGTATAGAAATCTGTTTATTTTATTTTTTGTGTCTTAATTTAAAAATATTTGTTAATTTTTATATACTCATTTTATATTCTTTCTTCAAGGTTCAATAACTGATATATACTATAGTAGAAAACTGAATTAAATTCCTCTAAATAAAAATGAATACTTAGAAGTTAATAAATGAAACAATGTTTACTTATTTCTGAAAAGCCAATCACAGTGGGATAAATTAAATCTTACATTAAAAAATAGCATCCAACACATTTAGTGAATATAAAACTTTAGTTAGCTGAATATATATATCAGTTTTTTCTGGAAATGTTGATACTTCTTTTTTCCTTATTAAAGAATTAATAGTATTTCACTTTGTCCTTTCTAGATGAGCAATCTATCAGACTCACAGATGTTTCTAATTTATCAGAAAACTAATGAACTGTCACTCTGTATAAGTTGATATCCTGTAAAGGACACGAGGTTCATGTGGTGCTCTCAAGACATGAGGAACAGTTACTGTCTGGATGATTTAACTAAGACACCGTTTCCTGAAAAACTACGCCTTACCAACTTTTGCCGAAACAGAGTATAACATCAGAGAGATCCGATTTTTTGGAAAGTTTCCCAGTCTGCACATGCGTGCTCAGTCATGTCAGACTTTCTATAATCCCATGGGCTGTAGTCTGCCAGGCTCCTCTATCCATGGAATTTTCCAGGCAAGAATGCTAAGAGAGGTTGCCATTTCCTACTCCAGGTGATCTTCCTGACCCAGGGATCAAACCCATGTGGGTTTGAGTCCTAGTACCACTATTTTAAGATGCTAGGAAAAGTCTTTAATCATGATCAGTTCCAAGTTCCTCTTGTGTAACAGGCAGATTCTTTGCTGTCTGAGCCACCAGGGAAGCCCAAAGTGAGAAAAATACTAAGTTAAATACCTCATAGTGTTGTTATATTATGAAATTAGATGATGCACTTGAAGTAGCCTGCAGAGTATCTGGCATATAGAAAATATTCAATTAACATTCAGTTCAGTTCAGTTGCTCAGTCGTGTCCGACTCTTTGTGACCCCATGAATCAGGTATTATCAATATCACTCCTAGGCAATTATTATGAATATAGTGCTTCTTGACTACAGAAATGTAAATAAGCCAGATTGAACTTCTGAACAAAACTGGTGAAGATAGAAACTATTTAAACCCACCCACCCCCCACCCCTGGAAGGCAGGTTTCTCCTTTTGTATCACTAGTTCATGATCAAATGTACTTTAACAGAGAGCAACCATCCACAGATATTCCTCATGAATCAACAAATATGTATTAGCAGCCATCATATACTTAGTATGAAAAATATGTAAAGGTCCAATGGGAGATATTTTAGAGGTATAAGGCATGGATGATTTATGCTATTAAATAACTTTTATTTGGGGGTGAATTAGAGAATACTAATTGGTATGAGTCATTCTTGACTAATATAATGGACTATAAAAACTCAGTATCGAGGCATAAAATTCCAAAGCTGTAGTCTATTGATAAGAAGTCCTCCAGCTACAAATGACAAAATTCAACTCAAATTAGATGTAATTAAAAACATGAGTGTATTTCCTTGCCTAAATAAAAGATTCAAGGCAGATATTGGGCATGGCTGGATCCAGGGAGTCCAAGAATTCTTATCAGTCATCGGTTTCTATTTCTCTATCTTTTTTTTTCTGTATTGGCTTCATTTTCATGGAGGTCCTCACTACAACCTGATGAAATTGTTGTTGGCATCTCCTGACTCAAAATTTAGCAAGCCAAAATGCCAAGAATGTGTCTCATTGATCTTGAGTCTCATGCTCATCCTGAATTAATAACTGTGGACAAGAGGATGATACACAGTCAGGTCTGAGTCCAGCACTCCTGGAGATGGAAAATTGAACATAAGAACTGATCGTGGTAGAGAAGTAATTTCACAAAACAAAAGGTGCTAGTATCAATGCATACCTGTATATTAAAAAAAATGAATTTGCACACATCATGACACTTCATCTCTAAATGCACCACCTAAGAATGTAGATCACTGTCTATTTAATCAACATACTGTTACTTACACTACCTCATAATATTAATAATTCTGTATCATCAAATGTAGTGCTCATATTGAAATTTCCCTGGCTGCTCCAAAAAAGGGCTGACTGGTAATGCAATTCACTGAGATTTAGGTGGCAAAGTGTCCTCAAAATTCTTGACCTTATATGTTCTTCTCTGAATCAAAGATGCTGAAAGTTCCTAGAGGGACCTAGACTATTTAATGTCTATTTATTGTTTCCTCCTCCACATAGCTTAGATAAACACTAAAATTAAATTGAATACTAAAGTAAAAATCCATACATCTTAATTTGGGGGAAAGGGGATATAAAACATTGAGAAATAAATGATGTGGGTTCTTTCCAAGTGACCCACTTTAATAAACAGTGATGCTGAGATGACTAATTCTAGAGATGATAGGTAGTTGATTGATATGTGTGTGCCTGTGTGTGCTCAGTTGTGTCCAGCTCTTTGCAACTCCATGGACTGTAGCCCCCCAGGCACCACTGTTCATGGGATTTTCCAGGCAAGAATACTGGAGTGGGTTGTCATTTCCTTCTTCAGAGGATCTTCCTGACCCTGGGATCAAACTCATGCCTCCTGTGTCTCCTGCATTGGCAGGCAGATTCTTTACCACTGGGCCCCCTGGGAAGCCATGATTGATAGGTAGATAGATATCAATAAAGATACAGATTAATAGCAGTGTGTTATTTACAGCTAGCAAAAGAATATTTCAAATATATTCATCGACCAAGCAGGCACTGGGGAAGAAAGATTTTACTGTAAAGTGAAGGGCTACCTTCAGAAACAGCTTAATCCCTGTCCAAACAATATCATGTGGTCTTTTCTATCTTCTTGTTTTTTTATCTATCCATTTTCCAACCAGTTTTGCTTTACTCTTTAGGTATACTTTCTTTCAGACTCTGTCCACTAGGTGGCTCCAGTCCAAAGTGACATCCTCAGGACTTCAAGGACAAGGGGTGAGAAAAACACTCTTGTATCATCTCAAAAAAAGCCCAGGGCTACCTCATCTATATCACTAGTTCTGGTTTGGGTGTTGCCCACCCCTGAACTTGTCACTTTCCATGAATGAAGGAGGTGAGAGGAAGAGGGTTGCAATGTTTTAAATTGGGTCCAGTCTGAGTCATACAACACCTCCTAAAGCTGGAGGTGAATTCGATATCACCAGAACCAAATCAAATGGATTTTTTTATGGAAGACTTTGCTCTCCAATGGAAAAAAAAATCAACATGCTATCACTTGAAGTTTGTAAGGAAGCCTGGAACATTCCAGAATAGATGCCCATTCACTGCCATTCTTTCATTAGTTCTTACTATGAAAACTCCAGTGCTGTACTGACAATTTCTGTCGAATCTTATTCAGCAATACCTACGTAACGAGAAAGCTCTAAGTTGCTTTTTATTGTGCTTTCAAATAATTGAAACACTTTTTTTGCATATCAACCTTGTAAGGTAAATATTATCATTTTCATATTGCAAGTGAGGAAACTGAAGCTGATTTGGGATTTGTGCTGGACCACAGGACAGGTAAAGATCACATATTCAGAACCATGTTTGCCTAATCTAAGTACCTTACAATTTTAGGGACATCAGCCTGCATTCTCTAGACTTAAGTCATGAGACATAAAATTTGCCACTTATAGAAGCAAGACAGGCAATATAAATTCATGAAGTGAGCAAGGTAGATGAACAAAGCCCAAGTATTCATGTCTTCTCCAGAGGGGACAGCTTCTATTAGTGTCAGAAAATTGCTGCACTGCAAACATGTAGGCCATATATGCTAGACCTTCCAAATTTTAAAGAGAGACTGAGTATTTGAATGTTGCTTAAATCTTAGCATCCAATCTATTAAAGAAAACAGCCGTGTGGGCCACACACATATTTCTTATGCTATCCATGTATGATCTGCTTCTCTAAATAGCTCACTGCCCTGGCTCCTACTCAGTGTCAACACTGCAGAATTAAGTGAGTTCACTCCACCTTTTTCAACCTGCTGTTCCTAGAATGAATAAATTCACAGGAGCTTTGGGCTATTCATTAGATAAATGAGCTGCTTACTTTAATCTTGCTTTTCATCATTTCTCCTTGCACTCTGCTTTCTTTGTTGTGTTGTTAATCAACTTCTATAAACTGTGAAAATAGAAGAAGAGGCAAATGGTATAGAAAAAAATCAGAGGGATATCAGAATGAAGGAGAGAGATAATTTAAGAAATGTTTCAGAGATAGAAAAGTCCTTTGGATAGATGAGAGAAAGGATTGTCAAGATTCTCCAGATTGTTACTAAATGAAGAAATTGAGATCAAGGGGGCTTGTTCTAATCTGCAATTAATGTCAGAGATAGACCTAAAACAACCCAGATGTTGTGACTTCCATCTGTCAGTTACTTATCTCTTGAAAACTTCTAATAGGTTCTTTCTTTCTCTATCTCTCTCAGACTCTGTGTGTGTGTATGTGTGTGTGTGTGTGTGTTTTCATGTTACACAGTGAGGTGACAAAATGATAGGCTCCTTATTTTTATGCGTGTTCATACAGGGATCTGTATATGGACATGGAGAATGAGGTTGGGCATGAAAAAATAAGTAAAACAATAAAAACAAACAGAATATCCATTTAAATCTTCTTTCAGTAATGAAACTCCTTGTTATTGTAAACTTTCAAATTTCACTTTGAGAAATGATCTAAATTAACCTCCCTGTGCTAACCTAAAAAAAAAAGTAGCATGTCTCTGATATTTTTATCAAATGATGTTTCTTGCATTACTTTTCTTTTTAATATATTTTTTTGTTGTGGGCTATTTTAAAGTCTTTGTTGAATTTATTACAATATTGTTCATGTTTTATTTATTTATTTATTTTGGCTGCAAGACATGTGGTATCTTAACTCCCCAACTAGGGGTCAAACTAGCGCCCCCTGCATTGGAAGGCAAAGTCTTAACCACTGGACAGCCAAAGACATCCCAAGTGTGTCTTGCAATATTTTAACTTTAACAGATATGTTCTACTTATCACTTTATTCTAATATCCCTACATTTCCCCACCTATCACTTTCTCCAGTCATGTTACATTTTTTTCACCTATTCTTTGACCATGCTAAGGTCTTTTTGACTTGCTCTTCCTATTATGATATGTTTTTTTCCCACATTTTCACTCACTTGCCTATTTCTCTCTATTCAGACCCAGTTCGTACATCCACTACTACTCAGTTGAAGTAACCTCCCTCAGGTAGTTACTCTGTCTCATAAGGTGATTATGAAACAATTATCTTAGAGATGTGTTTATTCCTTTTGATGTTATGTCTCTTCCACTAGACTGCAAGCTCCATGGGGAAAGTCTTTCTCGGCCCATGTCACCACTGCAAGCCAGATCTAGCTGAGTAGCTGACACACTGAAGATGTCACAGTCTCTGAGAGGCCACGTCTTTTCCATATGTGTTCCAGAAAAAAGAGAGAGAGAGAATGAACAAGAATGGTAGGGGAGGGTAAAAGCATTGCCTACATTACTGGCTGTAAGCTGTTACAAGAACCACGTGGGTCAACTCACTGGAGAACTGGCTGACTCCTTCTGTATCTCAGGCAACACCAGACTAGCCTGATGAAAACAATATGACAAGTGAAAGTGTTAGTCATTCAGTCATGTCTGACTCCTTGGTGACTCCATGGACTGTAGCCCACTAGGCTCCTCTGTCCATGGAATTCTCCAGGCCAGGATACTGGAGTGGGTAGCCATTCCCTTCTCCATGGGATCTTCTCGACCCAAAGATCAAACCTGGGTCTCCTGCATTGCAGGCAGATTCTTGACCGTCCGAGCCACCAAGGAAGGTCATAAAAGAATGTACCCCTGGAAAATCAGGCCAGATTCCTTGGAAGGAGCTAAACTAAGGCTGGCCAGTTTATTCTCTTCAATTATTCTAATCAAATAAGGTCACTATCCTCCCAGCAGATCAGTATGTAGAGAGGCAGAAAGAAGCCAATAGGTACATAAATTGACTTCTTTTCATATGAAAGCAAATACCTAGAGTGAGAGTTCACTACTCCCTAAATACTAATCAATAAATATTCTTGGAATGAATTAATTTTATTTAGTTTTCATTATAGACGGCAAAAAGAAGACATTGTAAGGTTAAAAAGGAGTTTTCCTGTTTGTTGTTTTTTTTTTTAAGGCAGGTGTCCTGGTTCCTAGACCAGTTGTTTTTTTTTTTTTTTTTTTTTATTCAACATCATAAAGTATTTCCAGGTTAGGAGCTACTTGGTGACTTTTGAAAGCTACAGGAACTGATGAATTGTGAACAAAAGAAGACAGACATGCCCCAAAATTTCAACAGAGAAAATGAGACCAGTGTTTATATTCTGGGCGCCCATCAGACTGGGCCCTGAGAGCTGGTTTCCTCTGCTCATCGGCTGCTCATTTTCAGCAAGTCTCCATTACTAAAAGGAGACAAACCATCGGCGGAAACTAATCTATCCTCATTCAATTAAACTGCAAAGCAATTACTTTTTTTTTTCCCCCTAAGAAAGTGCAATTAGTCCCCTTTGAAAATTTATTCCAGCTCCAGGAGAAAAGCAGAACCTCGAAAACGTATGTTGAAAGCAAAAAACGTTTTGAAGCAATTCTCGTCACCCTTTCTTATCCATCTGCAGCTTTAGTTTCCATCTTTTGGCCCAGCCGCCATTTGTTTGGTTTTTGGTGCCTTCCTAAGATAATTTTCTGAATGATTGCCTTTTCCAACAGAGACTTTTTCTCACAGTTCTGAGGCATTCGGGTTAAGATCCGAGAAGGCATAGAAGCGGCATGGTAGCCGAGAAGGCAGTCTGTGCGTGGGGGATGCAGCTCTGATTCATGGCTCTTTGCCTTGTGGCTCTGGGCAACCTAGCTTGCCTATCTGGGTTTCAGCTTCCTTATTTTAATTTTTTTATTTATTTTTGGCTGTCCTGGGTCTTCGTTGCTGAGCGGGCTTTTCTCTAGTTGCAGCGAGGTGACCAGGGGCTATTCTCTAGTTGCAGTACGTGAGCTTCTCATTGCAGTGGCTTCTCTTATTGCAGAGCATGGGCTCTCGGGTGCGTGGGCTCAGTAGCTGTGGTTTCTGGGCTCTAGAGCACAGGCTCAGTAGATGTGGCACGTGGGCATAGTTGCTCCATGGTGTGTGGGGTCTTCCTACACCAGGGATTGAACCCCAGTCTCCTGCATTGGCAGGTGGATTATTTACCACTGAGCCACCAGGGAAGCCCTCTTTGTTTTCAATTTGAGGTATTTGGTTTCATATGGGTGTTTTGATAGAACATTTTTAAAAATTCCCATCAAACTCCTAAATGAAAACTCACAATAACTTACAACTTCTCTGTTAAAGTAGAAATGGGGAGTGGTGTCAGGGAAGAGCCAAAGCCAAGCCTCTCATTATCCTCATGGTCCCTCTCAGGCCCTTAGGTATATAAGGGACAAGGCACTGAACTAGACAATCTCTAAGTTTCTCTTCACACCTAGTAACTGACTGCTTCTGGTCCAGGAGTGTTGCATGAACACGCCGCTCAAGGTGGCTGTTCTCTTGCTCTCTGTACATCCCCTTCGCAGTCAGTCCCTGCTTCGCCTACACCTGCTCACATGACTGTCCTTCCTACATACTTGCCCCTGCCCCAGCTGGCGACTGTTGTAACCTTTAGATTAGAACATTTCCACGTGCTGGCTTATCAAAAAGGAACAGGGGCATGGCCTCCTGCTCGTATCCCTGGCCAAGGATGAGCCCACCTGACAGCAGTTCCCCCATAACTGATAACCTTCCACTCCTCTCTGCAGTGAAAACTGGGAGTGAAGACTGAGGCTGCGTCCTGCCTGCGAGTGTTGCTCCAGGACCTTGCATCAGACATGTAAGTTACTCCATCTTTTGAACCACAGATGTCTCTGTCACTGACTCTGGGCTGTTTCTTGGGTCTTGAGTTTAGCCAAGTATAGGGCTTAGGGCTTGTAGGACTCATGGTGCAGCCCAACAGTTGGCAGAGCACACAAGAGACCAAGGGGGCTCCAATGAGTGCCAAGAGTCAGAAAGTAAAAACAGGGGATGGAAATTTGTGGGGCCGTCCTCTAACATGTGGGACCTGAAAATGGCAGGCAATAATCCCATGGCAATGATAAGCCGTGGAGGAATGTAGCACCTGAAAGTTGCAGGTTTAATCCTGGGGTGGCTGTCCACTAACAGATGGGGCCTGAAAGTTCCAGAGGCTATCCCCAAAGCTGCAGGGGAATCTCGGGATAGTCTGCACTAGTCTGTGGGGCTCTGTGGTGGCTGTCCTTGATGAACAGGGGCTACCAAGGGAGTACAGAGAAATATCAGACACCCCTAAAGCTGCTGGAGATATATTGGCAGCCTTTTCAGTGGTAGGGTAGGGTGGTGGGGCGAAGAGGTGGAGAAGGGGCCACAGCTGTTGCTTTTTGTATTAGGAAAGGCCACAGAGGCTGAGCTGATAGTCCAGGTGAAGTAAGCTAACTTGAATGCTTATTCTGGTTCCTCTAAAAGTGGAGCATGTGAGTGAATAATTTGTATTATTATCTATTACTGTTATTTGTTGAAATTGAATCCACTATTTAGAAATTGAAAAAAAAAATCCCTGGATATTGACAAGATGAGGCTCTTTTGACATTATAAAACTGTTTGTCTGTTTTTGCATATGCCCTTAGCTTTTTAGAAGGAACTGGTGTCTCTCTTTTTGCGACTTTGAGTTATAAATGATCCACGTGGGCTCTCTGTCCCAAATGAATTTTGGGTTTGTGTGATCTGGGAAATATCAATACTGAATTGATACCTGGTATTGAAGCTACATGGGGCTTCCCTGGTGGCCCAGAGGTAAAGAATCTGCCTGACAAATCAGGAGACCCTGTTTCGATCCCTGGACCGGGAAGATCCCCTTGAGAAGGAAGTGGCAACTCACTCTAGTATTCTTGTATGGGAAATTCCATGGACAGAGGAGTCTGGCAGGCTACAGTCTATGGGGTCACAAAGAATGGGATAGGACTGAGCTTGAGCATGAAGATGTTTAAGGGTTCCGATTATATTTAATCATAATTCTTGTTATTGTAACCAAGTTGCTTTATTGATTACATTGTAATCAGGGGTTTAACTGTGCTTTTTAGCCTTTTGTCATTTATAGACAGTTGTTATAGCACTCTGAAACTTTTGCAAAGGTGTTTCATCTTTAAGAAGATTCATAGGAAGGGACTTTTGATAAGTACAGGTCTGTGATAAATTTCAGATTATACCACTGAACTGGGTAAAAAATCAGAATACTAAGGGAAAACTGGGTGACTTCATGAAAAGTTAAACGGGTTGGTTACTGGGTTAACAGGTGGATATGGCTGTAATTTTGGGTTTGTCTCGGATATTACTGGTTTTGATCTGTGTTTGCTAGATACAAAGAAATCTTTCCTTTCAAGTTAACTATGACTTACAACAATTTGGTAAACATACTTGTGGGCAGAATTGAAAGGTTTTTCTTTTGTCTCTGCCTGGTCCCTCCAGAAACTGGAGACTCTTGGGTTCCTAAAAGCCTTATCAGGTGAATGGGAAACACTGTCTCCTGGCAAGAGTGTGGTCTGTAGTATGGCCTGCTGTAGTGTGGTCTGTAGTAAGGTCTACAGGTACCAGATAAAGCTAGGTTTGTATTCAAGGATCTGAATGACCCTTGGAAGGTTGTTTAATCTCTCTGTGCAGATAGTTTCATCTTTTGCAAAATGAAATAAAAATTTCTCTGTGCTTTCGAATATTAGCACACTTTATTTGAGACATTTTTGTCTCCACAGTGTCTTATAATTCTCTTTGGAAAAATAGATACAAATCTCTCTTATCTCTGTAACTACTACACATGACTACTCCAGAGAATAGATATTACCATTCGCCTTACTATTGAACTTTAGGGCATAACTTATTTTGTGTGCTGAAAATAATATTGAAATAAATATTCTTCTCTGTGTCTCCTTCCACATGTGGAAATGAATATCTGGGTTGTGAATCTAAAGTAGAATTATACTCAATATTTTCCATTTTAGTAGATAATCCACAATTACTGTTCAAAGTTAATTTGCTAATTTATAATCCTAGCAATCCATTACCGTATTTGCTATAACTCTGTCACTGTTTAAATTCATTATGCTTTTTAAATTTGGGAAGTTTGTAAATTTTATCCTAATTTTCACCTTTTTTTCTAAACTAGTTAGAACCTAAGACATACTAGTTGCTTAATAAACAGTTATTAACTGAACAAATATGTTATTTTGCTTATATCAGAGAAGAATTAATAAAGTATAATATAACTAGTATTTTTTTTCTTGCTATATTAAGCAATTACTTAAAGTTAAGACTTTACAATTATGGATAAGGTAGGAGTTAATGTTGATAATACTCAAGTTTGGAAGTCAGGTCTAATATGAGGTTTAGTTTCATACTGAGATGAGCAATTAATTTGAGGTTGGACAGATCTGAGTTTGAATCTCCATTCTTCCCCTACTAGCCGTTTGCCATGGGGATTTTACTTTACCACACTATGCATTAGTTTCTAATTTCTAGAGTAAACTTTGCATACTTTATTTTTTGGACTTAGAAAAACATGTGATTCATATACAGTTAAAATAAGATGGCTAATTTATCCCATTATAGCTACTAGGTATTACTGGGCAGGCATATACAACATGCTCATCTACATGTAGGATATATCCTACAAAGTTTATCTTTTTCTTTCTTTCCAAAGCTCTATAAGACAGATATCTATATATCTATTTGTATTTGGCAGAATTTGGACTCAAAATCAGCTTTCTTTTTTTGTTGTAGAATATACAAATTAAAAATGGATACATTTCTAAGAATGGAGTAATTGTATTTTCACTCTGTCACTTCTCCAGCAGTAATGGAAAAGGCCAGATCTATGACAGCTGCTTAATAACTTTTTGGCAAACTTAGCCTCAAATTCTGACTGCAGGATGAATTGTGGTCTACAGTTTAAATAAGGAAATGAAAAAGTTTAGCATGTGCTTATATATCTATTGTCTGGAAAAAAGACCTAGATAGACTTGTGGGTTGGAGATGGAGCAAAACAATTAGAGTGTGATTTACTTAATTATTTTTAAGTCCACAAATAAGACACCAGACATCTGGCATTTGGCAAGGCAGAATTTCATTCACTTAACTTTTGGGAAATGGTAGGGGCTTGATGAACCTTTAAAAAAAGATGAAGACAATATTCTGCATAAATAAAATAATGCACTCACTAACTCACACCAGCATCCAACACTGAGTCTCACTGGCCAAAATATTGCAGTCACTTTTCAAGTGGTTTCATCAAACAAAGAGTATTAAATTAAAACAAATAAAAACAAAATCACCCAAGACAACCAAACTTGGTTCTAGTGCATGACTGACCTTTCTTGATTCTTCAAGTTTTCCAAATCACATTTACCTGCAGGCCCCTAAGCCTTTTTCTTCATCTCTCTAGACACCTGGGGTGTTTGACCGTGGCTGGCACTGCCTCCTCCTCATCGTGATTTTCTGAATACTATCCGTGTGTGACTATGCTTGCCCTGGTTGCTATCACTTACCTCTCTGACACCTTCCCCTGCTATATCCATCTCAACTGGGGATGCTGCTTCAGGTTGTTATAAATGTTATGATCCCAAATCACCTTAAATAGTACTATGGTTTATATTTCTCCCTCTTGTAATTCTATGTTGTGCATGAATGCTCAGTTGTGTCTGACTCTTTGTGACCCCATGAACCACAGCACACCAGGCCTCCCTGTTCATCACCAACTCCCAGAGTTCATCCAAACCCATGTCCATCGAGTCAGTGATGCCATCCAACCATCTCATCCTCTGTCGTCCCCTTCTCCTCCTGCATCTAATCTTTCCCAGCATCAAGGTCTTCAAATGAGTCAGCTCTCCTCATCAGGTGGCCAAAGTATCGGAGTTTCAGCTTCAACATCCCTCCAATGAACACCCAGGACTAATCTCCTTTAGGATAGACTGGTTGGATCTCCTTGCGGTCCAAGGGACTCTCAAGAGTCTTCTCCAACACCACAATTCAAAAGCATCAATTCTTCAGTGCTCAGCTTTCTTTATAGTCCAACTGTCACACCCATACATGACTACTGGAAAAACAATAGCCTTGACTAGATGGACCTTTGTTGGCAAGGTAATCTCTCTGCTTTTTAATATGCTATCTAGGTTGGTCATAACTTTCCTTCCAAGGAGCAAGCATCTGTAAATTTCATGGCTGCAATTGTCTTCTGCAGTGATTTTAGAGCCCAGAAAAATAAAGTCAGCCTCTTTTTCCCCATCTATTTGCCATGAAGTGATGGGATCAGATGTCATGATCTTAGTTTTCAGAATGTTGAGCTTCAAGCCAACTTTTTCACTCTCCTCTGTCACTTTCATCAAGAGGCTCTTTAGTTCTTCATTTTCTGCCATAAGGGTGGTGTCATCTGCACATCTGAGGTTATTGATATTTCTCCCAGCAATCTTGATTCCAGCTTGGGCTTCCTCCAGCCCAGCGTTTCTCATGATGTACTCTGCATATAAGTTAAATAAGCAGGGTGGCAATATACAGCCTTGACGTACTCCTTTTCCTATTTGGAACCAGTCTGTTGTTCCATGTCCAGTTCTAACTGTTGCTTCCTGACCTGTATACAGGTTTCTCAAGGGGCAGGTCAGGTGGTCTGGTATTCCCATCTCTTTCAGAATTGTGTCCAACTCTGAGCAACCTGACAGACTGTAGCCCGCCAGGCTTCTTTGTCCATGGGATTTTCCACAGAAGAATACTGTAGTGGGTTGCCATTTCCTCCTCCAGTGGATCTTGCTGGTGCAGGGATTGAACCCATATCTCCTGAGTCTCCTGCATTGGCAACGGGATTCATCAGCACCACACCACGTGGGAACCCTGGCCTTATTTTACTACATATCATTTTATTACATTCATACTCTGAAATAAGGAAGAGAAATCTTAACGTTAACTATCTAGCTTAGATCACATTGCATCATTTTCTATGTGTGCAGTGTTACTTTGCCTCATCTGTTCATTCCTTTTTATTGTGTGTACCATTCTTTAGGGTATTGCTATCTCAGGACTACTCACTATAATTGCTTGTTCAACTTATTATTTCTAGTCTTTTCCTTCCTTACAATATTCTTAACATCTTGAAATTCCTAAAGTAAGTCCTCAGATGTATTTTGTGAACAAATTTCCATCCTGCCAAATGTAGGCAACAGTCCTATTTATCTTCAAGGTCCTTTATTCTCAGGCCTTATTAACGATCATTGTTCCCGTATAAACCCTGAAAGCTAGTCTAGCTGTCCTTTCTTCACTCCCACAGCACTCTTTTTATCCCCACCTTTGCAAATCCTCATGCCCTCATATGGAATTTTAAAAAAAGAAGCAACCCACAAACTATATATTGAGGAATCCAAAGAAAGAAAGTACACAAGGATGTAAAGAACAGATTATCTGGAGGAAATGGGCTTATAGGTGATGTTTTATCTTTTTTTCTACATTTCTCTACTATCCACACAGTCTTTAATAAGAAAGCATCAGTTTTATAATTCAGAGAAGCAAAGACAATCATTTTCCTATCTCAGTATTTATTCACTTCTTCCTTTTCAGTATTATATTTTTTTTTTAAAAACTATGAACAAATATTTGCTGCACAGAACAAATGAGTGTATCTCCCTGTCAGTCTTACATTTATGCATGGTCGTATGACTTAGCTATTGCCAAGGAAGTATAAGGGAAAGTATTGTATGCCATTTTCAGAAAGCTCTTGAGGTGTTCACTTCAGCTGGGAAAAAATGCAGCTGTTTTTTCCCCATGTTCCTTTGCCAAGCAATGAATTTCTAGACTCCCAACCGCCATCTTGGAGTGTGAGGTGAGCTTAAATAAAACTAGAAGCTGTGTGCTAGAATGTTGAAACAGAGCCATCAGAACCTGGAGTTCTGAATCACAGTGTAGAGTTTTCTTACTTGTCCTGGCTTGTCTTCCTCCAGAGTTCTTTTATGTGTGAGAGAGAAAAAGTCCATCTTGCTAACATGGTTGTTGCTGTAATTTTCTTGTTGCTTGTTGTTCATGCAGATAAACCTAAACTTAACTAAAGTCCAGAAGTAGAAAATATACCAAAGTGTTGTTAATAATTTAAAATAATAAATGATCTCATAAATACACTCAAATTATTCCAATAAATTGTTTCTGAAAGAGAAATAACTAATTACATGGTCTTAAGAGTCCTGGGTTCAACTATCAGATCCCTTTTTTATAGTGATATGATTTATTGAAACTTACTGAATTCTCAGCATCATGATCAATAAAATGGGTTGTGTCAGAATACTGGAGTGGGTAGCCTTTCCCTTCTCCAGGGGATCTTCCCAACCCAGGAATGGAACCCAGGTCTCCAGCATTACAGGCAGATTCTTTACCAACTGAGCCACCAAGGAAGCCCATAGTGATATGATTTATTGAACCTTACTGAATTCTCAGCATCATGATCAATAAAATGGGTTGTGCTATCTCCTCAGTGATCTATACTTCCTGGTCTTTTTGTCCTTGGGTATTCTGCTTTTTGAGTGTGAGCTAAAATTATTGCTTCTCTTCTCTTCTAATGACTAGCATAATGCAGAAGTGATATAATGTACAATTTCTGATACTAGGTTACAGAAGACTATGGTTTCTATCTCTTCCCGTCACCCCTCTTCCTTTCCCTCTCTTTGCTCCTTGGCTCACTTCTATGGAGAAAACCATCCCGTTGTGAGCTACAGTACAGACAAACCCATTTTGTGTGACTTGGAGTTATGGCTATCAGTTCAACATACAGTAAGAAATTAAAGCCTGAAAATCACATGAATGACCTTAGAAGTGGATCCTTAGCACCAGCTAAGTTTGCAGCCTTGTCTGACTGCTTGCTTGAAACCTCCTGTGAGAAGTTAAGTCAGAGAAACACAAGCTTAACTACTCCCAGATTTCTGACTTAGAGAAAATGTGGGAAAATAAATCTCTGTTTTCACTCATTAAGTTTTAATATTAGTTATTATTCAGAAAAAATACCTTTATTGTAATATACACAGGTACTTCTTCATAGGTATTTTATATTTTCATAAAAGGAAATAGTATGCTGGTTGTTTCTTTTATTAAGAATTTAAAGAAAACATCTTAAGAGTTTTCTCTCCCACTTACAGAGAATACTTTTCTGCTTATCCTTAATATCTAGACAAAGATAAATAAGATTTCCTAGGTATCCTCCAGTAGGTTATGGTCTGACAGAGTAGGCATAACAAAATCTTGTTTAACTAGGTCATACTGTAGAGCATGGTTTCTCAAACTTAGCACTACTGACATTTTAGACCAAATAAGTGAATAATTCTTTCCTGTGAAGGGCTTTTCTGTGCATTGTAGAATATTTAGTGACATTGCTGGACAGTCTACCCACTGGTTGCCAACAGTACATCCCCCTTGCAAAGGTGTGACAATCACAAATGTCTCTAGATGTAGTCAGATGTTTCCAGAAGGAAAGGACAAAATTGTCCTGGTTGAGAACCACTAATACAGGAAGAGATTTCATGCAGTTCCTTATACTCCCATATTATGTGTACAATCTGGGGGTTTCTACTTTCAAACTACCTCCTGCCCTCTAGGTATCTCAAGTTTCCCTCCTTATTTTATCATAACATTTTTTTGGCCTCCTTTGTTTGCACTGATGTTTTTAGCATTCTGCATTCTTGACAAAAGGAAGAGCCTCAAAAAAAAAAAAAAGAAAAAAGAAAAAAAGAACATTTTTTTCGAGGAGTAATTTGAAAAGGGCATGACAGATGTATATTCTTACTGCTAATGAGGACTGCTGCTGCTAAGTCGCTTCAGTTGTGTCCGACTCTGTGCGACCCCATAGATGGCAGCCCACCAGGCTCCCCCATCGCTGGGATTCTTCAGGCAAGAATGCTGGAGTGGATTGCCATTTCCTTCTCCAATGCATGAAAGTGAAAAGTGAAAGTGAAGTTGCTCAGTCATATCCAACTCTTAGTGATACCATGGACTGCAACCCACCAGGCTCCTCTGTCCATGGGATTTTCCAGGCAAGAGTACTGTAGTGGGGTGCCATTGCCTTCTCCGCTAATGAGGACTAGGAGCTCTCATATGGGCTGTGACCTCCATATGAACATTTGATGGTGCTCACTGATGTCTATGGGTGTGCCACAGATGCTCATTGGCTCCTGGGACAGCCAATCATTCCATGTCCCTGCACAATCTGTGTTATCTTTGTATAGGGTCCCACAAAACTCTTTAACCTTATTGAGTGCCATTTCTGTGCTTTAAGGGTGAGACCAGATTTGGTTGTCTTTATTTTATTTCAACTATATTTTTATGGTATAGTCTCCTTTCAAAGCCTAGCCTTTTGAATTCTAAATTAGCAAGCTCATATAAACGAAATTTTATTTTCAAGGTTAAATTCTCTCCGAAAAGTTTCAAGAGTTGGTTTTATTGTTTATTTTACTCTTTCTTCCTGTGCCTTTGACTCATCACTGTGATCTATTTTAATGTGACAAGCTACGTAAAAAGACTAGGGTGGGGAGAGTTGATAGGGAAACATATCTCTGACAGTTACTATATCAAAATTTTGCTCCACTATAGTGTAACTGTTGGACATAATCTTTCCCTATCAACTCCCACAGCCCCCTTTTACATAATTCCCATGGACAGAGGAGCCTGGTGGGCTGTAGTCTTTGGGGTCGCAAAAGAGTTGGACACGACTTAGCAACTTAACAAAAACAAACTTAAATTATTTCAGTGTATTGTGACAAGTAGAATGGTTATGCTACCTGTCCATGAAGCCATGGATCTGTGCTTCTAGAGGCCATTACAGATGGTCTGATTCATAACTGCCTAGAAAATTTGTTAATATATCTTTTTAACACCTACGCATAGAGATAGACAATCCCTCTTGAACTTGGTCTAAGACCTCTGGTCTTTCTCCCATCCTCCTTTGCTCTAGTTTCTTCAAGACAAAACCACTTACCCCCAGCCACCCACCCAGAGAAAGCAGGCAACACTTTCCTGCCCATTGTGTAAAACTAACAAACCAGCTTTGGTGAAGTTGTAATCCTCTTTATGTACAGGCTGTAGGGGAAGGCTCAGAACATAAAGGTCTTACCAGTCTGTGCTAAGTGCTGTGAGAACATGGAGAAGGATGATTTCCATCTGTCTGTGGATGTGGGGAGGGCCAAGGGCAGGTCAGAAAATTATATACGGATGAAGTAACAATAAGTGAAATCTTGAAAAGTGGTTTCCTGAAGGAGAGAAGATGAATTGCAAAAATGTGATTTTTTTTTTTCTTTTCCCTTAACTGTTTGAATCCATACTTTATTCCCTTTACTATATTACTTCATACAATTTGTGGTTCTGTGTAGTTGTCTGTACATTGTCTTATATTTTCTTGAGGGTAAAACCAGGTATTACGCATGAATCATAACAGAACTGTTAACTGTGGATACTTAATAAAGACTATTTATTATTATTATTTTACTATTGATAAAAAGGTGATAAAAGTCCTGTCATCCCTCTGTCTCCCTTCCCCTCCATAAACCTATCCTATTATGCTAAATTCAGATCTTGCATGGCTAAATGGAGGCCTTCAAAATCTTCAGCTCCTAGAAGGGAAGTGTGGTAACTAACTCATAAGGCACTTCTTTGCTTCCGTGGAGCTTGGAATAGAAGTCCGGGGGAGGGAAATTCCACAAATGATCACAGAAGTATTATTTGCAGATTAGCTAACATATGGCATGTTTAATTGCAGTTCTAAAACAACAGTGAGATGAAAATTGATGGTTCATTTTTAAAGTTTCAAGTTAGAGAGTCTTTTAATCATCATTTGAAAATGTCAGTGTTTTGGTGGACTACCCAAACTACCTAAAGCATTTTTCATAGTTTAAAGGTTGAATTGGAAATTCTAAAATTGTTGAAGGTTTAAGGGAAAAAGGATTGTAAAAAAATGTGTTGGACATTTAGGTTGTCTCCGTGGCCTGGCTGTTGTAAATAGTGCTGCAGTGAACATTGGTATACATGTGTCCTTTCGAATTATCACTGAGCAATTTCACTTTCACTTTTCACTTTTATGCATTGGAGAAGGAAATGGCAACCCACTCTAGTGTTCTTGCCTGGGGAATCCCAGGAATTGGGGAGCTTGGTGGGCTGCCATCTATAGGGTCGCAGAGAGTCAGACACGACTGAAGTGACTTAGCAGCAGCAGCAGGATTTATGTCCAGTAGTGGATGACATTTCTATTGTCAGCTTTTTAAGGAACCTTTCTCCACAGTGGCTGTATCAATTTACAATCCCATCAACAGTCTAGGATACCCACTCCATACCGTCTCCAGCATTTATTGTTTGTAGACTTTGGGTGATGGCCATTCTTACTAGTATGAGGTAAAACCTGATCGTAGTTTTGATTTGCATTTCTCTAATAACTGGCAATGTTTAGCATTTTTTCATGTTCCTCTTGGCCATCTGTGTCTTCTTTAGGAGAGAGATCTGAGACTAACACAACATTGTGACTTTACCATGTGAAAAGTGAATGCTTTTTTTTATTGGTGTATAATTGCTTTACAATCATCTTCTCCACTTTTCCCTCCTTCACTTTAAGCAAAAACAGCATGAAATTGATAATTTTCCTTTCTATTCATCTTGAACAATGCAAAGAAGAATAGAAATTGAAAAAAAAAGATGAACACTAGAAATTTAGAAAAGTATCATTCAGAATCCACTTTCATATTGTGGTGTTTGAACACGGAAGAGAAGTCCATGCTGTGAGATAGACCTTACTCCGATTCATTATAATTAAAGTGGGGCCGGCATTTCAGGACTTAATACACAGAGTGAAAAAAAGTTTCACATGATCTCTATGTCTCAGTTCGGTCACTCAGTCGTGTCCAACTCTTTGCGACCCCTTGAAGTCACAGCATGCCAGGCCTCCCTGTCCATCACCAACTCCCAGAGTTCACCCAAACTCATGTCCATCGAGTTGGTGATGCCATCCAGCCATCTCATCCTCTGTCATCCCCTTCTCCTCCTGCCCTCAATCCCTCCCAGCATCAGGGTCTTTTCAAATGAGTCAACTCTTCGTTCGCATCAGGTGGCCAAAGTACTGGAGATTCAGCTTTAGCATCATTCCTTCCAATGAACACTCAGGACTGATCTCCTTTAGGATGGACTGGTTGGATCTCTTTGCAGTCCAAGGGACCCTTAGGAGTCTTCCCCAACACCACAGTTCAAAAGCATCAATTCTTTGGCCCTCAGCTTTCTTCACAGTCCAACTCTCATATCTATACATGACCACTGGAAAAACCATAGCCTTGACTAGACAGACCTTAGTCGGCAAAGTAATGTCTCTGCTTTTGAATATGCTCTCTAGGTTGGTCATAACTTTCCTTCCAAGGAGTAAACGTCTTTTAATTTCATGGCTGTAATCACAATCTGCAGTGATTTTGGAGCCCCCCAAAATAAAGTCTGACACTGTTTCCACTGTTTCCCCATCTATTTCCCATGAAGTCATGGGACCAGATGCCATGATCTTCGTTTTCTGAATGTTGAACATTAAGCCAACTTTTTCACTCTCCTTTTTCACTTTCATCAAGAGGCTCTTTAGTTCCTCTTCACTTTCTGCCATAAGTTTGGTGTCATCTGCATATCTGAGGTTATTGATATTTCTCCCGGCAATCTTGATTCCAGCTTGTGTTTCTTCCAGCCCAGCGTTTCTCATGATGTACTCTGCATAGAAGTTAAATAAGCAGGGTGGCAATATACAGCCTTGATGTTCTCCTTTTCCTACTTGGAACCAGTCTGTTCTATGTCCAGTTCATTGCCCATTTTATTTCTTCATATTACTCTTCTAGTTTTTAAGTCTCTACTTGGAAGTGAATATCGTCAATTTTCTGGAAGTTCAAGGACCTCATAGCTGCCAATGCATTTGCTTATAAGAAGGAAATAACTGCCAAATCCACATACCCAAGACTCTGGCTGGTTCTATACACTGCAAGTCCATTGTTTAGACTGAGTCATAATGAGATCCAATGACAGCCTCTTTTTTATAGTCGTGTAAATTCACATGAAACAAGTTTCCCTCAATATATTTATAGGTATGCTAATAAAAAGCAAGAGAGTGAGTACTCTTAATCAGTAGTAAACTTTAACCAAAAGAAGTGTGACTATCAAATATCTTCCCGCAGAATAGATTTGCAGCCAATCCTTCATAAAATGTGAACAGATACTTTGGCTTAAGGACTTTATCCTTATTTATCAGTATATTTATATTTATAAAAGGGAATATATCTATGTCTTGCTGTTACAGCCTGAATGTTGGTGCACCTTCCATATTCATACATTGAAAGCCTAACCTACAGTGTGGCCACAGTTGGTAATGAGACCTCTAAGAAGGTAGTTAAGGTTAAATGAGGTCATAAGGGTGGAGTCCAGATATGATAGGATTAGTGTCTTTAATAGAAGAGATACCAGAAAGCTCACTTTCTGTCTCCCAGCTTACTTGTAAAGGAAAGGCTACATGAGGACAAAGTGGCCATCTGCAAGCCAGCAAGAGAGTTCTCCCTACTGCTGAACCTAGATCTGGGACTTCCAGCCTCCAGAACCATAGAAAACACATCCAGGCTATGGTGTTTTATAATGCCAACTCAAGCAGACTAAAAGATGTACCAATACCAAGTAACTTTAGACTACTGACAAAAGTTAAGGTGAGGTTGATGACAATGAGAGAAACTGTTTTTTCTGAATGATTATATTTATTTTGCTAATTTATGACTAAATTATCTTAAAATATTGTTCCTAGTCTCTTTTTATTGGAAAGTTATTATGGAGAAAAAAGAACAGAATATTGCAAAACTACAAGCCAACTGAAATATTTCAATTTTTATCTGTGAAATTGGAAGAATTCTCATGAATTTTCTAACACTTTATGTTAGTTGCCTATAAATTATCTAAGATTGTTATGTGGTTTACTTGAGGTTGGTTGTATTTTCTGATTGTTATTGTAACCTGTTATTTATTTAAAATATACCTTTTATTGACATTTTTACCACAGAAAATGTGTCGATATTCATATTTCAGTATTCATAATTCATATTTAAGTAAAAGCTGAAAAACTTATCAAGCTACTATCAAAAACATATTAAAAGTTTCTTAGAAGAGCCCTGATGCCCTCCCTGCTTCACTCGAAGCATCCTTCCATTCTTGGAGGTTATCACTGCACTGAGTTCTGTGATAATCATTCCTGTCCTGAGTATGTGCCACTCACTCCCATCCCCACTGGCTTTTTATTGGGAGCTTGAGACTCTGTGTCTCTTTGGCACTAATAAAATCCAGGAAGGCTTCCCTGTTGGTTCAGTGGTTAAGAATCTGCCTGCAATGCAGAAGACACTGGTTCTTATCCCTGATCTGGGAAGATCTCATATGCCACAGAACAACTAAGCCCATGCGCTTAGCTGTTGAGCCTGTGCTCCAGAGCCTGGGAGCGGCAACTACTGATTCCACAAGTGGCAGCTACTGACGCCTGCACACTTTAGAGTCTGTGCTCCACAGCAAGAGAAGCCATGGCAATGAGAAGCCCGCCTTCTCACTGCAACTAGAGAAAAGCCTGCCCAGCAATAAAGACCTAGCACAGCCAAAAATAGATAAATGAATAACGTTATAATAAAGGAAAAATGAATCCAGGATATTCCATTTAGCGCTTTTGAGCCTAGTTTTTTAGCTTCTTGTCCTAGAAAGCTTCAACATTTGGCAGATATCTTGGTGCTGCTGCTGCTGCTGCTAAGTCACTTCAGTCGTGTCTGACTCTGTGTGACCCCATAGACAGCAGCCCACCAGGCTCCCCTGTCCCTGGGATTCTCCAGGCAAGAACACTGGAGTGGGTTGTCATATCCTTCTCCAATGAATTGAAAGTGAAAAGTGAAAGTGAAGTTACTCAGTCGTGTCCGACTGTTGACGACCCCATGGACTGCAGCCAACCAGGCTCCTCTGTCCCTGGGATTTTCCAGGTAAGAGTGCTGGAGTGGGCTGCCATAGATATCTTGAGACTGAGACAAATTGGGAGTCTGAGGCAGACCTCCATTAGTTCTTTTTCTTCTAAGCAAAGTGAAAATTCCAGAGGTTCACTCTGCTTTGGTCCTAGATCCTCTGAAACCCATGCAGTCTTCAAATGCAGAAAATGTCTCCTGGGGGAAGCTTAGCCATGAATTTCAGACACTACAATATTTCCAGTTTGTTATCATAGCCCCATACTCTCACTAAAATTTTCATAGTTTCCAACATCAGCCATCTGCCTGGGATAAACCAGAGCCTCAACCTAACCCCAGAATTAGCAAAATCTCCCAAGGGAGAAAAACAACAATAACAGTGAGAGAAACAATTGGCCAGCTGGAAATTATACCCTCACTTCAGGAAGATGCTCCCCTCTCTGAGATGTTATTTGCCCTCACTGTTTCACCATCTTCTTTGCACTGCTTTGTCCTCTGGTATCTTTAAAAACATAATTTTTATGGTACATTTGGCTTCCTCTTGATGATTCAGTAAAAGCTTTGACCTATGACAATTATGTATTCTACTTAGAAGTATAAATCTGTTAGAAATTTATCAGGACTTTTCTATTAATAGCTTGGCTACTACAGTGAATTTTATCAAACTTAAAAATATCTATTAACATCAGCGGATTTTCTACTTTCATTTCTTAATTAATACACTAATTTTTCTAAAGTTAAATTATCTTCTTCACCCTCTGTGGTGCCTATAACTTTATGATTCATTTTAAGTTGTTGGTTTTAGGTTGCTAAAATTTTTTTAGAGTATTGCTGTATTTATAAACTTGGAATAGATAATACAAATAAATGAATATATATTAGATAAATATAAGTGGTCAAATGCTATTTAAATTATTTCTTTGTGAAGTAATTTATTTTTCTGTAGAAAATCTTTCAAAAGTCATATGCCATACTTCATCATCTTACTATAAAAATGCCAATTATTAATATATTTAGGAATATGTGTGGTCACCCATATTGAAACTCCATTTCATATTGTAAGATATATGTAATTTTTAATCCAATTTATGAACATGGTTAGAATGTTATGAAAAGTATTCTGTAATCCACTGTTTTTTAGTCCAGAAAATATTAGGAAGACCATTGGGTATAAAGTAAGTAGTCCCATGAAATAACTGTTCAAAATGTGAACTTTGGATTTTGCAGTCACTTTACTGTTCTCAAAAGGACATGATGCATTCTTACCCACTGACATGTGTCCTCACACCTACCAGATGGTACCTTGTTCCTAGCTTTTACTCAAGAGAAAGCAAAATTCACTTGGGCTGTCATTGTGTCATCTTCAAAGGGAAGACTCTAATTTTAGTAGTCATTTATCAGTATGGGTGGTCAACTGTCAGTGCCTCAGGGTTCAGTAGGCTTGAGACTTTCCTCAAGGACTTAAAGGAATTTGTCTAAAAATCCTTTCAGGTCTTTTATTTTGCCCAAAGCTAAAGGGAAGTGTATCTGCTAATTTGTAAATGTAATGCTCTCAGTTTCTCGGTGCCATTTCTTGTTTCCTGAAATTTTCTTGTGACACTGATCAAGTCAAGAGTTTTCTAAAGAAAGCATCATCTCACAGTTTATCTTTGTTTGCTTTTAATAACATCTTTTGGTTTGTATGTATGTTTCAAATTTTAGAGAGTAGTACATGCTCATTGCAGAAAGCTTAGGAAACAGAAGATAGGGAAATTTATTTTTAAAAATTATTCATAATTCACCACTCACAAGGAATAATTTTTAGCATCTTGATATTTTTATTCCCAGATGTATGTGTATGTACAAGTCATATATGCACAGTATATATGCATTCAACTATTGATTAGACTTATGAGTTATTTTTAATTTAGACTGCTACAAGGGAAAATAAACCTGCTTGAACATAATGTATGTATCTTTCAGTGGATCTAAGAACCTTTTTTTGTTGAATTTATAATTTATACTTAGTTGTGCTGGGTATAGAGTATTCCCAGCTATATATATATACACACACATATGTATACATGTATAAAAAGTTAACTTTAAGTTTTTCTTAGAAACTGCCATATAGTTTTCTAAGTGGCAACACTATTTGCTGGCAACTGTAACATACAGCACGTTGGCAACAATGGTATTGTCAATCTTATTGTTAGTCATTTTTCTTGGATGCATATTTGTATTGCATTATGTTCATGATTAGTATTTCTCTGACAGTTAATATCATTGCTCAGTTTTGTTTGCTAATCAGTTGATAACTTTGAAGTGCCCGTTTGAGGCTTTGGCTAATTGAAAAAAGAAATATTTTTTGTTACTTAGTAGATTTCACTATTTTTAAATTTTTCTTGACTACAAATGGCTTGCCATTTTGCTTTCTTGATTTTTTGGTTCTACTCTGTTGCTGCTGCTGCTGCTGCTGCTAAGTCGCTTCAGTTGTGTCCGACTCTGTGCGACCCCATAGACGGCAGCCCACCAGACTCCCCCATCCCTGGGATTCTCCAGGAAAGAACACTGGAGTGGGTTGCCATTTCCTTCTCCAATGCATGTAAGTGAAAAGTGAAAGGGAAGTCACTCAGTCGTGTCTGACTCTTCGCAACCCCATGGACTGCAGCCTACCAGGCTCCTCTGTCCTTGAGATTTTCCAGGCAAGAGTACTGGAGTGGGGTGCCATTGCCTTCTACTGTGTACACTCTACAAATGAGTAGTATTTCAATGTATGGTTGCACCATAGTTTGACAATCTACTCACCTACAAAAGACAACATTTTGGGATCTAGTTTTGAAAATTATAAATATATAAACATTCACATGCAGGTTGCATGTTTTCAGATCAGTTGGGTATTTATGTGTGTGATTATTGAAACACATGCTAAGACTTACATTATCATTCTAAGAAGCTAGCAGACTGTCATCCAAAGTTACTGTACCACTTTGTACTCAGATGAGCAATGAATGAGAGATCACAGCACTCTCTTCATCAACCATTGGTACTGGGTTGGGTTTAGCCATTCTATACGTGTTGTGGTGACTTCATTTAACTGTTATTTCCCTGTTGATGAGTGATATTGAACATCCTTTCAATATTTATTTACCATCTTTATATCCTCTTTGAGATGTCTGATCAAATGTTTTTCTTCCTGTTTTTAAGCTCTGGATGTTTATGTTCTTATTTTTGAGTTTTTAGTGTATTTTTTTTTAGTGTATTTTTTCTTAGTGTATTTTGTGTATGAGTTCTTTATTGAATATATTTTGTAAATATTTTGTCATGAGTATGTGACTATTCATCTCATTAACAATCTTCTTTAATAGAGCAGAAAGTTTTAGGTTTATAAGGTCAAACTTATGTTTTTTCTTTCATGAAATTTGCTTTTGGGTTTATACACAAAAACTCATCACCATACCTAGGTTCTTGTAAATTTTTTCATGTTTTCATTCAGAATTTTTAATGTTTTGCATTCCATGTGTGCATGCTCAATCATGTCCAACTCTTTGCAACTGTAGCCTGCCAGGCTTCTTTGTCCATGGGATTCTCCAGGCAAGAATACTGGAGGGGTTGCCATTTTTTCCTCCAGGGATCTTTCCAACACAGGGGTAGAACCTGTGTCTCCTGCAACTCCTGCATTGACACATGGATTCTTTACCTCTGAGCCACCTGGGAATCCTATTTTGCATTCCATTTTGAGATAAATTTTAGGGAAGGTATAAGGTTTATGTCTGGGCTTTAGTTTTGTTGTTGTTGTTGTCATTTTACATTAACAATTATAGACACCACTTGTTGAAAACAATCCTCTTGCCATTGAATTATCTTGTGCCTTTATCAAAGATCAGTTGACAATATTTATATATATAGATCTGTTGTGAGCAGGTTCTGTTCCATTGATCTGTATATCTATGGTTTTGCTTAAGTCTTGAAGTAAGAATGTGAGCTCTTCAGTGTTCTTCAATATGATGTGGGTTATTCTAGTTTCTTTGTTTTTCTTATGAAATACAGAATTAATTTCTAACTGCTGAAATTCTGATTGAGATTGTGTTTAGGATTGTGTTTAATCTACAGATTAATTTGGGATAAATTCATACTTTAATAATACTGATATATAACCCATGAATAACTTTCCATTTATTTAGATCTTTGATTTCTTTTAAATGTTTTATTATATATAGATTATATATACTGTTTGATTTATACCTTAGTACTGCTTTTTTGTTGTTGCTATTATAAATGGTATTGAATTTTTAATTTTAAAATTGCATTGTTCATTGCTGGCTTGCAGGAAAGCAGCTGACTTTTGTATATGAGACTTGTATCCTTTAATCTTATACTGGCTCATTACTTCCCAGTGGTTTTGTTTTGTTTTTGTAGATTCTTTGTGATTTTCTATACAAATACACTGTCATCTTTGAATAAAGACAGCTTTATTTCTTCTTTTAATGTCTAATATATACTTTTTATGTTTTTGATCTTGTGTTGTATTAGATAAGAGTTCTACAATTATGTTGAATTTAAAAGGACATTTTTGCTTTGTTTCTGATTAAGGTAAAAGCATCTAATCTGTCATTAAATGTGTTAGGTATGCCTTCTCTCTGCTTCTGTTTTCTGAAAGAGATTATAGAGAATTAGTATTATTTTTACTCCTTAAATTTTTGGTAAAATTCACCAGTGAAACCATTTGGGTCTGATGTGGGTTTTTTTTTTGGGGGGGGGTGTTTTAATTTTTGATTCAGTTATGTTATTTAATTTTTAATTATTATTTTTTCCATCCTTTTTCAGATTCTTTTCCCACTTAGATTATTACAGATTATTCAGCAGAATTCCCTGTGCTCCACTGTGGGTCCTTGTTGGCTATCCGTTTTAAATATAGCAGTGGCCATTGAGTTGTTGATAATATTGCTTTATTATCTTTTTAATGTTCATGAGGTTGAGGTAAGAGATAGATGTGCCTCTGGGCTGGACAGCTGGTGTTCGTCAAGTGGAGTAAAACTCAAGCTTTGTTCTCACCCAGACACTCCAAGGACAAAGCTAGTGGCAAAAACTGAGCTCTGCCAAAGTAAAGAGGAAAGTGCTTACTCCTGAGGTCAAGGAAGACTTCCCTGTCTGCACATGCACAGGAAGGCTTCTTGGGGGTCAAAAGAGAGGGGGCTCTACTCTATAATAAGGGTGAAGATGCATCCATAGACCTCTGCAGTAGGATACATCTTAGAAAAGAATTGCTCATGCATCTTGGGGAGAGTCCATTCACCAGTCACATGTGAAAAAGGAAACAAGATAAAGGTAAACAAAGTCCCGGATGGACTATCTTATATAAGCGATTTTAATCTCTTTTTAACTGCCCTACTCCTCATTCAGAATGCCCACACTCCTCTCTGGGGGTGTATCTCTGCCTGGCTTCTGCCTCACAGTGCTCCTTCCTCATTAGAGAAGACGTCTGTACCCTTTGTCTCTGGGTGTGTATTTCTGCCTTGCTTCTGCCTTAAATTTTCTCTGTGTGCTCTCCCATATGGGCTGTGTCTCTATTAATAAACTTTGTACCTGTTTTTACCATTTTTGCCTTCTTGAAATGTTCTTGCTTTCCAATGGGGGAAGGAGCTAGGGCTTTTTCTTCTAGCCTCTAGCCCATGGTGGTCTAGTAGCTAGGATTCCTGGTTTTAATCCAGGTTACCCAGGGCCTGTTCCTGGTCAGGGAGCTAAGATCTTTCTTTAGGATTGCTCACTGCTGTGCCTCTGAGATCAGGGTCAGTAATAAGAACTCTGCTTTCATTTCTGATACAGAAAGTATATTTTATTTCTTTTTGTCTTTGTTCGCCTGGCTAGAGATTTATTAATTTCATGAATTAAAGTACTAGCCTTTGGTTTTATTTATTTTCTCTATTGTGTTATTTTTCATTTCATTGACTATAACATAAATTTTAAATATCCCTTTTCTTCTACTTGCTTTAAGGTTAAATTATTCTTTTCCCCCCTAATTTTATAATGTAGAAGCTTCAGATCTTTCATCTTTCTTAATGTATGCCTTTAAAGCTATACATTTTCCTCTAAGAATTCTTTTCATTGTACCCTACAAATTTTCATTAGTTATATTTTCATTTTCATTTAATTTAAAATGATTTTTAGATTTTTCTGGGGAGTTTTCTTTGACCTATGTGTTACTTAGTTTGTTGTTTATTTTCCAAATATTTGGGAGTTTTCTAGCCATTAAAAAATAATAATTTCTATTTTAGCTGCAATTTTTGTCTGAGAGCCTACTTTGTATGATTCCTATCATTATTTGTTAATGTGTCCTGTAGAGTCTAGCATCTAATATCTTAGTGAGTATTCCACATGAGCCAGAGAAGAATGTGTATCCTACCGTGTGAACTGTATTATATAGATGGCAATTAGATTGGTTGGTAGTATAGTATTGGATTGGCTTCCCAGGTGGCTCAGTAGTAAAGAGTCTGGCTGCCAAGGTGGAGACTTGGGTTTGATCCCTGGGTTGGGAAGATGCCCTGGAGAAGAAAATGGCAACCACTCCAGTATTCTTGTCTGGGAAATCCCATAGACAGAGGAGCCTGGCAGACTATAGTGCATGAGGTCACAAAAGTCAGACACAACTTAGCAACTAAACAACAATACAGTATTAGGTTGGTTGCTGCTGCTGCTGCTGCTGCTAAGTCGCTTCAGTCGTGTCCGACTCTGTGCGACTCCATAGACGGCAGCCCACCAGGCTCCTCTGTCCCTGGGATTCTCCAGGCAAGAACACTGAAGTGGGTTACCATGTCCTTCTCCAATGCATGAAAGTGAAGAGTGAAAGTGAAGTCGCTCAGTCATGTCCGACTCTTAGCGACCCCATGGACTACAGCCTACCAGGGTCCTCCGTCCATGGGGTTTTCCAGGCAAGTGTACTGGAGTGGGTCGCCATTGCCTTCTCCATTAGGTTGGTTAGTAGTATAGTATTTGATCCTTACTAATTTTCTGCCTGCTGGATCCATCAGCTACTAACAGAGTAGATGCTATAGTCCATATCTCTATTAGTGGATTTGTCTTTTTATTTTTTCATTTTTTTTGCCTCATGTACTTTAACATCTATTGCTAGGTGCATGCACATTTAAGATTGTTATGTTTTCTTAGAGAATTTACTTCTCTATTATACGCATGGCTCCTCTTGATCTCAGATAATTTTCCTTGTTCTGAAGTCTCCATTGCCTGAAATTAACATACTTTAGCTCTCTTTGATTCGGAGAAGGCAATGGCACCCCACTCCAGTACTCTTGCCTGGAAAATCCTATGGAAGGAGGAGCCTACCAGGACTCCATATGGGGTCCATAGCATTCATGGGGTCGATATGAGTCGGAACGACTGGGCAACTTCACTTTCACTTTTCACTTTCATGCACTGGAGAAAGAAATGGCAACCCACTCCAGTGTTCTTGCCTGGAGAATCCCAGGGATGGGGGAGCCTGGTGGGCTGCCGTCTGTGGCGTTGCACAGAGTCGGACACAACTGAAGTGACTTAGCAGCAGCAGCAGTGTATATATCAATCCCAAACCCCCAGTTTATCTCCACCTTTCCCACTTTATGCATTTGTTCTTTATGTCTGTGTCTCTATTCCTGCTTTGCAAGTAGGTTAATCTATACTACTTTTTCTAGATCCCACATATATACACTAATATATGATATTTGTCATTCTCTTTCTGACTTACTTCACTCTGAATGACAGTCTCTAGGTCCATCCGCTTCTCTGCAAATGGCACAATTTCATCCCTTTTCATGGCTGAGTAATATTCCATTGTATATGGACCACATCCTCTTTATCCATTCCTCTGCTGATTGACATTTGGATTACTTCCATGTCCTGGCTGTTGTAGATAGTGCTTCAGTGAACCCTGGGGCACATGTAACAGTTTCACTTCATCTTTTACAATTCGGATTCCTTTTATTTCTTCTCTGATTGCTGTGGCTAGGACTTACAAAACTATGCTGAATAATACTGGTGAAAGTGTACATGTTGTCTTGTTCCTGACCTTTCAGATGTGCTGTGAGTTGTTATATATAGGTTTTATTATGTTGAAATAAACCTAGGTGGCTCAGTGGTAAAGAATCTACCTGTTAATTCAGGAGACACAGGCGACATGGGTTCGGTCCCTGTATTAGGAAGATTCCCTAGAGGAAGAAATGGCAACCCATTCCAGTATTCTTTCCTGGAAAATATCATGGGCAGAGGAGCCAGGTGGGCTATAGTCTATGGGGTCACAAAGAGTTGGGCAAAACTGTGACTGAGTACAAAGTTCCTTCTACACCCATTCTTCTGGAGAGGTTTTTTTTTTTTAAAAAATCATAAACAGGTGTTGAATTTTGTCAAAAGCTTTTTCTTCATCTACTTTGATGATAATATGGCTTTTATTCTCCAATTTTTCAATATGGTGTATCATAGTGATTTGTATATACTGAAGAATCCTTGCCTCCTTGGGATAAATCCCACTTGATCATTATGTATGACCCTTTTAATGTGTTGTTGGATTCTATTTGCTAGTATTTATTGATGATTTTTGTGTCTATGTTCATCAGTGATATTGGTCTGTAATTTTCTTTTTTGTGGTATCTTTGTCTGGTTTTGATATCAAGGTGATGGCAGCCTCAGAGAATGAGCTTTGGAGTGTTCCTTCTTCTGGAATTTTCTGAAAGTGTTTGAGAAGAATTGATGTTAGCTATTCTCTAAATGTTTGATAGCATTTAAAAAGCAGAGACAGTACTTTGCCAACAAAGTCCGTCTAGTCAAGGCTATGATTTTTCCATTGATCATGTATGGATGTGAGAGTTGGACTGTGAAGAAAGCTGAGCACCGAAGAATTGATGCTTTTGAACTGTGGTGTGGAGAAGACTATTGAGAGTCCCTTTGACTGCAAGGAGATCCAACCAGTCCATTCTAAAGGAGATCAGTCCTGGGTGTTCATTGGAAGGAATGATGCTAAAGCTGAAACTCCAATACTTTGGCCACCTCATGAGAAGAGTTGACTCATTGGAAAAGACTCTGATGCTGAGAGGGATTGGGGGCAGGAGGAGAAGGGGACGACAGAGGATGAGATGGCTGGATGGCATCACCAACTCGATGGACATGAGTTTGAGTGAACTCCGGGAGTTGGTGATGGACAGGGAGGCCTGGCATGCTGTGATTCATGGGGTCGCAAAGAGTTGGACATGACTGAGTGACTGAACTGAACTGAAATGTTTGATAGAATTCACCTGTGAAGCCATTTGGTCCTGGATTTTGGCTCACTGGAATATTTTTAACCATAGTTGCAATTTCATCACTTACAATTGGTCTGTTCATATTTTCTATTTCTTCCTGATTCAGTCTTGGAAGATTGTACTTTTCTAAGAATTTGTCCATTTCTTCCAGGTTATCCATTTTATTGGCATATAGTTGCCTGTAGTAGTCTCTTATGATCCTTTGTATTTCTGCCTTGTCATTTGTAATTTTTTCTTTTGCCTGTCTAATTTCACTGATTTGAGTCCTCTCTCTCTCTTTCTGGCTAAAGATTTCCCAATTTTGTTTATCTTCTCAAAGAACCAGCTCTTAGTTTCATTGACCTCTGCTCTTGCTGTCTTCATTTCTATTTCATTTATTTCTGCTATGATTTATTTCCCTCTACTAACTTTGGGTTTTGTTTGTTCTTCCTCTAATTTCTTTAGGTGCAAGGTTAGGTTGTTTATTTGAGATTTTCCTTGTTTCTTAAGGTAGTATTGTATTGTTATAGACTTCTCTCTTGGAACTGGTTTTGCTGCATCCCTTCGGTTTTGGGTTGTCACCTGTTCATTGTCAATTGTTTCTATGTATTTTTTTACTTATTTGATTTCTTCATTTATCTCTTGGTTATTTAGTAGCATATTGTTTAGCCTACATGTATTTGTGTGTTTTTTAAGTTTTTTCCCTGTAATTGATTTCTAATTTCATAATGTTATGGTCAGAAAAGATGCTTGATATGATTTCAACTTTCTTAAATTTACCCAGACTTGATTTGTGACCCAAGATAGGATCTATCTTGGATAATTTTCCATATGTACTTGAGAAGAGAGTATATTCTGCTGCTTTTGGATGGAATGTCCTACAAATATCAATTAACTATCTAGTGTGACATGTCATTTAAATCTTGTGTTTCCTTATTTTCTGTCTGAACGATCTATTAATGTAAGTAGAGTGTTAAAGTGCTCCACTTTTATTGTTTCTGACAATTTCCCACTTTATGGCTATTAGAATTTGCCTATATGTTGAGTTGCTCCTATGTTGGGTAGATAAATATTTGTAAGCGCTACATCTTCTTCTTGGATTGATCCCTTATCATTATGTACATCCTTGTCTCTTATAACAATCTTTATTTTAAGTTCTGTTTTGTCTGATATGGGAATTGTTACTCTGGCTTTCTTTTGATATCTATTTTCATGGAATATCTTTTTCCACTCCCTTACCTTTCCATCTCCTCACAGTCTGTATGTTTCTCTAGGTCTGAAGTGTGTCACTTGTAGACAGCATATATTTGGGTCTTCTTTTTGTATCCATTCAGCCAGTCTGTGTCTTTTGCTTGGAGTATTTAATCTATTTACATTTAAGGTAATTATCAATATATATTACCATTACTATTTTTTAAATTGCTTTAGGTTTGATTTTGTAGGTATTTTTCTTCTCTTGTGTTTATCTCCTAGAGAAGTTCCTTTATATCTATTGTAAAACTTGTTTGTTGGTAGTGAATTCTCTTGACTTTTGCTTACCTGTACAGCTTTTGATTTCTCTGTTGAGTCTGAATGATATCCTTGCTGGGTAGATTAATCTTGGTTGTAGGTTTTTTTATTTCATCACTTTAAGTATATCCTGCACTCTCTTCAGGACTGCAGAGTTTCTGCTGAAAAATCGACTGATAAACTTATGGTGTTTTCCTTGTATATTATGTGTTGTTTTTCCCTTGTTAATATTTTTGTTTGCATTTAATTTATTTTGGTTTGATTAATACATGTCTCAGTGTATTTCTCATTGGGTTTATCCTGTGTGGGACTGTCTGCACTTCCTGGACTTGAATGGCTTCCCAAGTTAGAGACATTTTCAACTATCAGTTCAGTTCAGTCACTCAGTCATGTCTGACTCTTTGGTACCTCATGGACTGCAGCACGCCAGGCTTCCATGTCCATCACCAGCTCCCGGAGCTTGCTCAAACTAATGTCCATTGAGTCAATGATGTCATTCAACCATCTCATCCTCTGTTGTCCCCTTCTCCTCTTCCCTTCAATCTTTCCAGCATCAGGATCTTTTCCAATGAGTTAGTTCTTCACATCAGGTGGCCAAAGTATTGGAGCTTCAGCTTTAGCATCAGTCTTTCTAATGAATATTCAGGGTTGATTTCCTTTAGGATTTCTTGGTTTGATCTCCTTGCAGTCCAAGAGACTCCAACACCACATTTTCAGCTATAACCTCTTCAACTATTTTCTCAGATTCTTTTTTCTTTCTCGTCATCTTCTAGGACCCCTATAATTAGAATGTTGGTGCATTTAATATTGTCCCAGAAGTCTCTGGAACTGTCCCACTTCTTTTCATTCTCTTTTGTTCATTCTGCTCCTCAGTACGTATTTCCAACATTTTGTCTTCCAACTAACTTATCTGTTCTTCTGCTTCACTTATTCTGCTATTGATTCCTTCTAGTGTAGTTTTCATTTCAGTTATTGGGTTGTTCATGCTTTTTTGTTCTTTAGTTTTTCTAGGTCCTTATTAAACATTTCTTGTATTTTCTCCATCTGTACCTTCATTCTGTTTCCAAAATTTTGTATTACCTATACTGGCATTATGTGAATTCTTTTCCAAGTACATTACCTGTTTCCTCTTCACTTATTTGGTCTTTGCAGCCCCTCTTTGCTTCCTTCTCTCTCTGGTCACTTTTCCCAAATCCCAGTCCTCAATTTCAACTTTATGCTCTAGGCCTGACTGACCTCTGCTCTCTGCTTAAAACCTGTTTCCCTGAACCACATTTTAGAACAGGAGTTGATAAAAAATTTCTTTCTTTTTTTTTTTTTTTTTTTTGTGTGTGTGTGTGGTTTACTGATCCCTGTTTTTCAACATGCTCTCAAGGTAAAAGCTGAAGTATAGATGGAGTCCAACTCCAATGCATCCATTCTGTCAGTCATTTTACCTGTAATAATGCATCCCTTCTCAGTAATTTTACCTGTCATTGAGAACATATAAAACAGCAAACAACTGACTTAAAAAAAATCCTATACAGCATTTATAGTCTCTTTTTAACAAACATATGAAAAAATGCTCAATATCACTCATTATCAGAGAAATGCAAATCAAAACCACAGTGAGGTACCATTTCACGCTAGTCAGAATGGCTGCAATCCAAAAGTATACAAGCAGTAAATGCTGGAGAGAGTGTGGAGAAAAGGGAACCCTCTTACACTGTTGGTGGGAATGCAAACTAGTACAGCCACTATGGAGAACAGTGCAGAGATTTATTAAAAAACTGGAAATAGAACTGCCTTATGATCCAGAAATCCCACTGCTGGGCATACACACCAAGGAAACCAGAATTGAAAGAGATACGTGTACCCCAGTGTTCATCACAGCACTGTTTATAATAACCAGGACATGGAAGCAACCTAGATGTCCATCAGCAGACGAATGGATAAGAAAGCTGTGGTACATATACACAATGGAGTATTACTCAGCCATTAAAAAGAATACATTTGAATCAGTTCTAATGAGGTAGATGAAACTGGAGCCGATTATACAGAGTGAAGTAAGCCAGAAAGAAAAACACCAATACAGTATACTAATGCATATATATGGAATTTAGAAAGATGGTAACGATAACCCTGTATGCGAGACGCAAAAGAGACACAGATGTATAGAACAGTCTTTTGGACTCTGTGGGAGAAGGAGAGGGTGGGATGATTTGGGAGAATGGCGTTGAAACATGTATAATATCATATATGAAACGAATCACCAGTCCAGGTTTGATGCATGATACAGGATGCTTGGGGCTGGTGCACTGGAACGACCCAGAGGAATGGTACGGGGAGGGAGGTGGGCGGGGGGTTCAGGATGGGGAATGCGTGTATACCCGTGGTGGATTCATGTTGATGTATGGCAAAACCAATACAATATTGTGAAATAATTAGCCTCCAGTTAAAATAAATAAATTTATGTTAAAAAAAATCAGTGCAATGGTCTAATGACAACTACTCCATCTTTGTGAGAATCAATAGTTATCTCTTATTCTTATTTTTACTTCTGAAATTATAAAAAAAGTAAATACCACCTATATTGTAATGCTAAATTTCTTCTGCTAACCATAAAGGCGGATGGGAGGCATAAAGTTTAGAGAGTGAGTAAGTAGGACACTTGGACTGAAGATAAATAAAAAGAAGAATGGGGAGAATCTTTACTGTTGTGCTTCAAAATTCATAAAATATGTGTATTTATATATATATGAGACCATGTTACATTGTCTGTCTCTAAGAGTGAACATTCAACTAAATCACAAGTGTTTTTGCTTAAGCTTTTAAATTTGGTTTGAGTCATTCCCCATTTGATTAACATATATCTTAGATGTACTCTGATCAGGGACACATATAAATAATTTGAAGCTTGCTTGAAGTTTGAAATTCTTGGAACTATTCCCCATTTCCTTAACATGCATAATTAAGAGGTACTCATTTGGTTGTGTCTGTTACTATCTGTATTTAAGATACATAAAAAAGATTTCTTCTGAGAGTGCAGTTCTTTGGGGCTTAAATAATAATGTTACTTGACAAAAAAAGTTACATAAGGCAGTTTTTTTAAAGATAGAACTTATTCTCCTTCAAAAATGTGTTTTCCAAACTCAAAGAAAAGAAAACAAGTGGTATTTTTCCTAAGGAGCAAGCAGGCAAGCAAAAAAAAAAAAAAAAAACAAACAAAAACAAAAACCCCACAGCTTAATTAGAGACAGTGCTTATGTCTCAAGGTCATATAGACATTCAAATTCTAACTTAATTCAACTCACATCCTTCTCTCTACTCTGAAGTGATGTTTGTGGATGTTAAAAATAAAGCCAAGTCATTTGTATTTACCAGAATTACATTTGTAAAATCACAAACCTACTGCAAGTAAATGTCCTTGATTTTCCATTTACCTCCAGTGAGCTCAATCCAATATGAAATAAAGAATACTAAATTTGCACAGAGACATTCCTTGCTGTAACAGCCTGAGGTATATTCATGCTTTGAAATATTTCCAAAATACAGGTGGTTAAATTGCCTCTTAGAAGAATGTGTTTAAAATCTCCCTAAGTATAGTGTCAACTCCTTACGTGTCATATAACTTGATGTTCCCAATCTAAATATACACTCTGACATCTAGAATTAAAGATTAAAGGACATTGAGGAAGATTTTATTTGACATTTGTTGCCCTTGATGACCTGTGAACAAACTTGCTTGATGCAAAGGAGCCCCACAGAGTCCTAATAAAAACCTTGAGAACTACCACTTACTGAATACTCAATACACTGTCAAACACTTTACGCAGGTTATCTGTAGTAACTATCCCGATACTTTGCAAAGTATTTTCCCCGTTGTGTAGTAAATAAAAGTGTGACCGCAGATGGTTAAGTAAGTTGTCACAATTGTGAGAGCTAGTCAGTGTCAAAGCCACATTTATGCTACGTCTTCCTGGATCCAGAACTAGAGATACTCAATGCCTTTGCCATTTTGCCTTTGAGCTAATATGAAGTTATGCAAATTTAACTCAAGTTTTTCACTAGACAACTGAATAACAAGTTCAGAGAGAGTAAGGCCACTTCTAATCTACCTCCACCTCTATGGGGTATTCATTTTAATTATTTTACTCATTCATTTGTTAACTCATTTAACAAATATTAATTAAATGCAGTCCCCCTGAGCAGTAGACTGGCCTGGAGAATTCCATGGACTGTATAGTCCATGGGGTCACAAAGAGTCAGACACGACTGAGCGACTTTTCACTTTCACTTGAGTGGTTGAAATTTAAAACAAATCAGACAAAATCCTGCTTCATGAAAATCACATTCTGGTAAGGAAGAGTGACAGTAAGCATAATAAGAAAAAGAAATAAGAACTTCTAGTAGTGATAAATTCTATGAATATTATGAAATATAATAAATAGAAATGGAATAAAATTTAGCATGGTCAGGGTGCCCTTTTCCTGTGGAAGTAACATTGGATTTAATAAAATACACAATTCAGCTGCAACATTTTGAAGCCTGAATTTCATACATGTCAGGCCTTGAGTTTGGTTAATTCAAGTTCAGATTTGCTCTCCATTTCTTTAATATTGCTTCAGAGGAAGAGTCATAGAGCTCCTCAGATGGAGATGCATCCTTCTATTGCTAATATTCTTTTTAATCATAGATATTGCTTTCTAGTAAGGACATTTCCTTAAAAGAATAATTGGCTCCTGTGGTAGGATAACTTTGAAAAAGAGGGAGATTATTTTTTCTGATTCTTGTTCCTTACAATTTCAAAAGGCCTTTTTGCCATTGTTAGACTTGTTGTACATGGTTCTAATAGTGAGAGGAGAGTGATCTGCCTTAGTAGAAGGGGCATGACAATCCATAAGTTGGTAATCACTTTCTTTCTTCCTGAAAATGTTAGAAATAGCAGTAGTCAACCAGGCTGCTGCTGCTGCTAAGTCGCTTCAGTTGTGTCCGACTCTGTGTGACCCCATAGACAGCAGCCCACCAGGCTCCCCCGTCCCTAGGATTCTCCAGGCAAGAACACTGGAGTGGGTTGCCATTTCCTTCTCCAATGCATGAAAGTGAAAAGTGAAAGTGAAGTCGCTCAGTCGTGTCCAACCCTCAGCAACCCTATGGACTGCAGCCTACCAGGCTCCTCCGTCCGTGGGATTTTCCAGGCAAGAGTACTGGAGTGGAGTGCCATTGCCTTCTCCAATCAACCAGGCAAATGGGAGAAATGTAGTCAGAATACCCTATAGCTATTTGAGTACTACCCTATAGTTGGTTTTCCTGAATTGAATAACTGTTCACAGCTTGTATGAACCAAACTTGTATGACTTCCCTGGTGGTTCAGATGGTAAAGCGTCTGTCTACAATGCAGGAGACCCGGGTTTGATCCCTGGGTTGGGAAGATCTGCTGGAGAAGGAAATGGCAATCCACTGCAGTACTGTTGCCTGGAAAATCCCATGGACAGAGGAGCATAGTAGGCTACAGTCCATGAGTTTGCAAAGAGTCAGACACGGCTGCTTCCTTCCTATGAACCAAACACTTTCTTGTTTTTAACATAATGGAAAACACTTCAAGCTAAAAAAATTTAAGTGAATTAATGACCACAAAATTCTTAGCACCATGGTAATACACTGTTATGTTTATTGACCACTAACTTGAAAGTGACAGAGGAGAGTGAAAAATTTGGCTTAAAACTCAACATTCAGAAAACTAAGATCATGGCATCTGGTCCCATCATTTCATGGCAAATAGATGGGGAAACAATGGAAACAGTGAGAGACTTTATTTTTGGGGCCTCCAAAATCACTGCAGATGGTGACTGCAGCCATGAAATTAAATGATGCGTACTCCTTGGAAGAAAAGCTATGACCAACATAGACAGCATATTAAAAAGCAGAGACAAAGGTCCATCTAGTCAAGGCTATGATTTTTCCAGTGGTTATGTATGGATGTGAGAGTTGGACTATAAAGAAATCTGAGTGCCGAAGAATTGTTGTTTTTGAACTGCGGTGTTGGAGAAGACTCTTGAGAGTCCCTTGGACTGCAAGGAGATCCAACCAGTCCATCCTAAAGGAGATCAGTCCTGGGTGTTCATTGGAAGGACTGATGCTGAAGCTGAAACTCCAATACTTTGACCACCTGATGCAAAGAACTGACTCATTTGAAAAGACCATAATGCTGGGAAAGATTGAGGGCAGGAAGAGAAGGAAACGACAGAGAATAAGATGGTTGGCTGGCATCACGACTCAATGGACATGAGTTTGAGCAGGCTCCAGGAGTTGGTAATGGACAGGGAAACCTGGCATGCAGCAGTCCATGGGGTCACAAAAGGTCAGACCTGACTGAGTAACTGAACTGAACCGTCCTTTACTAGGGTAACCTCTAAGTTAAATTTTCATTTGTAGATTTTCATTCCTGATTAGCATCAAATAAAAACTCTCTATGCCAAGGCTGGTAGAAATTTGCCTTACAAGGGGGAAAAATGTACCACTGACTTTGGGCAGAAAGAATATTCTTTGTTTGGAGGACAAATGAAGGCAAACCAGGTAGTGTGTATTAAACTCAGAAATAGCATTGTAAATTGTAAATTACATATGCTTTTTACTATGGCCAAATAATGATTAAAATAACATTTATATTCTTATCACCAAAAAAGATATGGCATATTTTTTGGCCTCTATTAATTGAAATGATAGAATCTCTAAAGGTGAAAGTAGAACCATCTGCTCTCTTTACTTCCTTTAATTATTTTGTGTTAGCTTTGACAAGGTGTTACTGAAGATTTATTGCAAAGAATTTCACTTCACTAGAGCTTAAGTCTTATTGTATAAGAACAGGCAAATCTGAATTCTCTGTGACTTGTGTGCATGGTTTTGAAATATCTGTGTTTCCGAAACAAAGGTCAAAATGTATAAAAGATACAAGATGTGACAGGTGCCGTATACAAAGAACCTTTGCTGAAGGCAAGATGTGGTAAGCAGAATTCCTGTTTTGTGAATTTCTTTGTTCCTTGTCCCAACAATCATCATGTCCTCCTGAATTTTTCTTCCACGGATGTTCAGTCCTCTGTTTCTCTAGCACCCTTTTTTATAAGGTCCATGAGGGATGGCTATTTGAGGAATGGATATTTGTTTTTCCCCACTTGCTGTCTCTTTGTAATGGTGATAAATAGCGCTCCTTTCTTTTCTAAGAATCTTCTGAGAATTGAGTGTGACTTTATTTGCCTACCAAGTAATGTCTGTTAATTTATTCCATTACATGAAATCCCAAGAATTAATTCAGTATTTTATCGTAATTCACATGAAAACGCACCTCTTTGTATCCTCTCCCTCAACTCTCACAACATGTATGAGCACTGGAGTATTTGCAGTGGGGCATAGGCAAGCCAGGGAGCTTATACACATGAAATTTAGCAGCTCAGCCAAAATTGTCTGTTTACATCCCTGAACTTTTATTTCCCCACCTCTCAAGAAAAAAGATAATTATGCACACATTCACAAATGATGTTGGAGAAAAAACACTGCTGTGAATCTCAGTCCTGTAAACGTAGTAGGGAATTGAGGTGGTCCCCTGGAGAAGGGGATGGCAACCCGCTCCAGTATTCTTGGGGCTTCCCTGGTGGCTCAGATGGTAAAGAATCTGCCTGCAATGAGGGAGACTTGGATTTGATTCCTGGTTTAGGAAGATCCTCTGGAGAAGCGAATGGCAACCCACTCCAGTATTCTTGTCTGGAGAATTCCACGGACAGGGGAGCCAGGCAGGCTACAGTCCATGGAATCACAAAGAGTTGGACATGGCTGAGCAACTAACACATGCACCTGAGGTGTTTATTTAAATATAATTTAAATATTTTTATTATTATGGGAGAGCACCTTTTTTTCTGTGACCTCTGTTTATGAGAAATTTTCTTTTATTTAAATAAAACACTGTTAACATCTGGCTCCAAATAGCCTCATACTGTATCTCAAACACTATCAATGGTTATGTAAATTATTGCAACATTTTCTGGATAATTATAAGCAAATAAATTTAAATATTTTTAAAAGTATGCCTCTTTTGACCTAGCTACTCACACCAAGGATCTATTTTATGGAAATAAAGTATAAAATCATATATATATATATATATATATATATATATACACACATAGTTACAGTAAGTGTTACAAATAAAGTTACAATAAATACTAAGTTAGCAAAGAGACATTCATTGCTATAACTGCTTGAGGTATATCCATGCAGAAGAAAGCTTTGAAATGTTTCCAAAATATATGTGGAATACAGGAGTATTCTTACCTGGAGTATTCTTGCCATCCCAGTATTCTTGCCTGGAGAATTCCAGCTGTTTCCATAGTAAATACAATCCATGTTTTCTAGTGGTAAAGAATCTGCCTGCCAAGGCAGGAGACATAAGACACGACTTCAGTCCTTGGGTCAGGAAGATCCCCTGGAGGAAGGCATGGCAACCCACTCCAGTATTCTTGTCTGGAGAATCCCATGGACAGAGGAGCCTGGTGGGCTATGGTCCAGAGGGACACAGAGTAGGACATGACGGAAAGGGAATTAGCATGCACACACTCGTATTTGTACATGCATGCCAGGGATTTAATATATTGTATACTTAACCCAGGGATTGAACCTGCATCTCTTAACGTCTCCTCCATTGGCAGATGGGTTCTTCACCACTAGCACCACCTGGGAAGCCCCAAAACATAATGTTTATTCATAATGAATGTACATTTTAAGTGTAAAACTTTCAACCCATGTAAAATTGACACTAAAGAAATGTAGTGCTTTCTGCCCAGTGACAGCTGAAAGACTTTGAGTGATGGGAGGTGTGCAAGTGGGTTTTTATACAACCATACTTAAAGATAAATTTTATCTATACTTATTTATCTGTGCTTTTGAATAAATAAATTACAAGTGTGGTTTTACAAAGTTTAAACCATATCATAGGAAGTTAGCTTCATTGTGCTCTCAGCTATTTATATATGAATCTTTTCTGAGGAATGTGTGCTGATGAATGTAAATGTTTTCTAAATGAGAGGATAAGGGCTCTGTGTTTGATCACTGATTAGCAACTGTGAGGTTTATGTACCTAATTACTGATTAGAGACTATGAAGTGGTAATCTTAATAACTCTTAAAAATCATGGATAGATAATATCAACTATTAGTGACAGTTTGAGCTGTTGGAATATATTGCTGGTGGGAGGATAAATTGATATAATGAATTTAAAAAATAATTTAGCATTGCCTGATAAAATTGAACATACTTGAGTTGCACCAATTCCATTCCTAAGTATATGCTTCATATTTTCTACCCTTGTATATGTGCACCAGAAGAAATAATCAAGAATGCTTATAAAAGAATAGTTCATAACCCAAAAGGAATAATCCAAATAACCATAAATATCAACATCAATATTAGAACAGGTAAATAATTTGTAATATATTAATTCAATAAACTATCCCACATCAGAGACAAAATTACTATATTATAGCTGCATTAAACAACATGGATGAATCAAGATTGAACTGATTAAAAAGTGAAGACTATATAATATCATTAAGATATATTCCAAATGAAACAGGGTATTTTTAGGGATATAAATGTATGCAGCTAAAGAAAAGCAAAGGAACAATAAAGAAATTCAACACAGTGGCCTCTCTAAGGATGTAAAGGAGATGGGGAAAGGATTGAGTACATAAAGAACTTCAGGAAAATGATAATAATCTTTTAATTAAACTGAAGGTTGTCCCCATAGGGAATCACCATATCTTTATTCTTTACATTTACTTTATAAGTAATCTGTTATATATAATTTAAAGATCATTTAATGAGAATAAGATATTTTATATATGTATTTAATATAGGTATTGTTTAGATAAAAACTAAAACCCCAAACAAAATTTTAAAAGAGATGGAACAAAGTAGTATTACTTTAGATTCCTGACATTAGCCACTATCATTACCTATTTGTCACCTGTGGTGTGATTAAATTGACAACTCAGGCTTTGCATCTTATTTTTAGCATAAGTAAGTAAGAATTAGTTGCTCAGTCTTGCCCGACTCTTTGCAACCCCATGGACTGCAGCCCACCAGGCTCCTCTGTCCATGAGATTTTCCAGGCAAGAATACTGGAGTGGGTTGCCATCTCCTCCTCCAGGGGATCTTCTTAACCCAGGGATCGAACCTGGGTCTCCTGCACTGCAGGCTGATTCTTTACCAACTGGGCTACAAGTTAGCATATACTACATTTAAAAAGAAAACTGATAAGAGCTGTATCATTTTGACTCTCAGAGAAGCCAGTTCTTAGCCAAGTTTTTAGTATGCATTTTATTGGAGGTAGGTGTTCATGTGTGTATATGTGTTTGTGAGTGTGCGTATGTGTGTGCACAGCAAGACACTAAATCCAGGTCAACACTTCATGCATTTGAGATACCTTTTTTTTCTTTTCAGGAGCTATGAAGTATGTCTGATTAAATAGAATCAGTTGTAGAAGGATATATCACTATTATTCCATTGTGAATTGTCCATCACAAGGGAAATCAAGCTATAAGATTTCAAAAAACAGTTGTGAAATTTAGACAGTATTAAAATCAGCTTAGACAGGTTTCATCTTCCTGTGTTACATGTCAGATGCCCAAGGTCCACCTCAGTCCTTCTCCAACACCTCATCTCTAGCCACAGCTGCAGGTTTCACCAGGGCTCAGATCTTTAAACGCCATAACATTAATTCCACCTAATACAAAGTTCTGCAAAATGTTTCCACTAGCAAGTATGTTTGGGAAATACATTGACAAAGGTAATAGGTTTCTTAAGAACATTTTAGAGGATGTTAAATCTCTAAACTGCTTTTTTGATTCTCCTCTAAATGGGAGACATTGCCACATTGTTCCTCAAATTCATTTGATTATAATACTTTTTTTCTCTTGGAGTATCATCTCATGGGATTTTGAATTTGTATAATAGACTTTGAAAAATATTGCTAAGATTTATTCTGTTCTATGCTTTACCCTTTCCAAAAAAGAAATAGTATCTGGAGAATTTAGGCTATAGAATTAGACTATTAGAATCTATTATGGGGTGGCAGAATCCTGTTGTACCTTTCTTTCCCAATGATCAGGACCCTAAAATATTAATCTGGCCTCCAGAGTTATTTTTTTAATGAGTCTTTGAATAGGTTCACCTTCCCTTTAATCAGGCCAAAGATTTTTCACTTTAAATATAGAAGCATGTCTCACTGAAGTTTCTCTACAAATATCATGCGACCCACATCCTACTTGGTTGTTTTTAGATTCCTAGTCCTCATAAAAGAATAAGACGAAAAAGTGAGAAAAGTCAGGAATGCTCTGAATGAAATGGAATAAAGAAATTATTTAACACTCCATATGGAGTTTTATTTAAGTGTGAATTGGGGAAAAAATAACCTATCACACTATTATTAATGCCTTATGGATTTTCAAAATTTTCTGAGTAACTTTGAAAAGTCCTTCAAACTTTCCAGTGTCCTTCACAACTTTTTCAAGGTTGTGAATATATAGGATTATTATTTTTGTCTTTATGTGATGATTAGTGATGTGCAAGACACAACAAATTTAGACAACCTACATAGTCACAGGATATAGTGTGACTTTCTTAAAATGAGAGGGTTGGATTAAGTGTTAGTTGCTCAGTCGTGCCCAACTCTTTGCAACCCCATGGACTGCAGCTCACCAGGCTTCTCTGTCCATGAGATTTTCCATGCAATGATACTGGAGTGGGTTGCCATTTCCTTTTCCAGGGCATCTTCCCAACCCAGGATGGAACCCAGGTCTCCTGCATTGCAGGCAGATTCTTTACCGAGTGAGCTACAAGTGAAGCCGAGGGTTGGATTAAACAGGCATTAATTTAACTCTGTTGAATTCTCTCCTGTGATAATGTTCCTTCTACTCACAACTTTCATCCAGTAACATCAGGGAATAATAGTAACGGAATACAACAAAGATCATATCTCAAGAATAGTCTTGACACTAATCACATTTACCACCTTGATCAATATCTAAATCAACCATGCATCTTTGATTTGAATGTGGTCGCATGTGCAGACTGACCAGGAGGCCACTGCTTGTTCCCATTTGCTTGGGCATGGGGTGAGGGGTATTATAGCCCATTGATCTATAACAGAGGATAGTGGAACCCTGCCTACTAGGACACAATATGGCATGCAGAAGCTGGATAGATAGAGTAAACAAATATAAAAATAAGGCAGATGATAGACTGTTTGATTCCATAATTCCTGGTCTATTGATTGGCTGACGTTTATAATTGTGTCAAATTGGAAAGCTATCACTCAGCATAACCCCTCTGTGTTCCATTCAGCATCAACCCAAGCTTGTGCTGCGAAGCCTTCAGAAAATGAAATTTGGTGGTAATGTTGGCTGCTGGCTAAACTTCAGTTGGCAATTATATTTAATAATGACTCTTGCAACTTCCACATGATTTGTTTGTACACATGAGCATAGGATAGTCAAGTGTTAAGATCAAAGCGTCTGCCAATATGTAGAAAAATATAAGGGAATGATACCTCTCCATTCTTTATCTTGTGCTGCGCACTGCTCTGCAGACTGAGAACTAGAAATCTCTGACATAAAGTATACCTCTTAAAAAGATTAGGGGAACTTTTGGCACTGCACAATTATAGGATGGTAAATTCTATTATTTTTCATATGTTGATATGCTTCTTAAGCCTCTGAAATAATTCTTACAGACTATTCTGGTTATTTCCATTATATAAAGCAAGAAGTCATTTTTCAGATTGAGTAAGCTGAGGAAGATTGAAAAACTGGAAATGACAAGTTCAGAATTTCAGTTTAAATGTTTCTGACTCCAGCACTTAATGTTGTAAGTGCTAAGGCATATTGTCCCTAAAGAAACTAGAAGTATCACTTAATGTAGAAGAGGACTTTTCTGAAACTCTGAAATAATATTGTTGTGATCTCCCCTGTACCTAGGCTAGTTTGAGACAATGATCATCAGGGACAAATGTATCCATTTATAGATATAAAATTCAGGATGCTGGGGTTATTTTCTGTCTGTGAGATCTGAGGACACCCCCTTTAAACTCAGTTGGCCTTTTCATATAATAAGAAGGTTAGAGTAGATGATATTTAAGATGGTTAAAAACTATTCAAAATTCCATTATAGTTTTCCCTTTCTGCTTAAGAATATAATTTTAAACTTTGTCTAATACATGATTATTTCGTAAAATGGGATCTTACAATAAATAAATGAATGAATATCAGATAGTAAAGAATCTGCCTGCAATGCAGAAGACCTGGGTTCAATTCCTGAGTCAGGAAGATCCTCTGGAGAAGGAAATGGCAACCCACTCCAGCATGCTTGCCTGGAGAATCCCATGGACAGAGGTACCTGGTGGGCTACAGTTCATGAGGTTTCAAAGATACACACTGAGTGACTAACACACATAGGTAAGTAGGTAGATAAATGACTTGCCCTAACATTAACACTTCCCAACCTGAGTATTGTAGATCTACCTTTTACATTTTAAAGTTTTGTAAGTACTTCCATAAAACTCAATGATACTCCATAATGTACCACATTTTCTTAGTCATATGTCTATGGAAGGGCCTTTCTATTATTTCCAAGTGTTTTATTTTGTTTTGGAGTATAGCTTATCATCAATGTTGAGATAGTTTCAGATAGATAGCAAAAGAACTCAGCCATATATGCATCCCTTTCCCCCCAATCCCCTTCCCTTACAGGCTGCATTAAATGTTGAGCAGAGTTCTCTGTGCTATACAGCAGGACCTTGTTGGTTATCCATTTTAAATATAACAGTGGGTACATGTCAACCCCAAACCCCTTAAATATGCCTTCCCACCATTCTTTTTCCCTGGCAACCATAAGTTTGTTCTCTAAGTCTGTCTCTTTCTGTTTTGTAAAAAAGTTCATTTGTATCATTTATTCTTAGATTATCCATGTAAGGGATGCCATATGTTATTTCTCCTCTGTCTGACTTATTTCACCCAGTATGACACACTCTAAGTCTATCCATATTGCTGCAACTGGCATTGTTCCATTCTTTTTCATGGCTGAGTAATATTCCATTATATACAGGCATCACATCTTCTTTATCCATTCCTCTGTTGATGGACATTTACATTGCTTTCATGTCTTGGCTTTTGTACATAGTGATGCAGTGAACATTGAAGTGTGTGTATCCTTTCAAACCATGCTTTTCTCTGGGTCTATGCCAAGGAGTGGGATTGCAGAATCATATAGTAGCTCTCCTTTTAGTTTTATTTAAGGAACCTCTATACTGTTCTCCATAGTGGCTATACCAATTTACATTCACATCAGTAGTGCTGGAGGGGTTCCTTCTTTCCACACCCTCTCCAGCATTAATAAATACTGGATTTTTTGATGATAGCCATTTTCACTGATATGAGGTGATATCTCATAGTTTTGATTTGCATTTCTCTAGTAATTAGTGGGGCTTCCCAGGTAGCTCAGCTGGTAAAGAATCTTCCTGCAATGCAGGAGACCCCAGTTTGATCCCTGGGTCTGGAAGTTCCTCTCGAGAAGGGATAGGCTACCCACTCTAGTATTCTTGGGCTTTCCTGGTGGCTTAAACAGTAAAGAATCCTCCTGCAATGCAGGAGACCTGAGTTCAACCGCTGGGTTGGGGATGATCCCCTGAAGGAGTGCATGGCAACTCACTCCACTAGTCTTGCCTGGAGAATCCCTGTGGACAGAGGATGAAAGGTGAAAGTGAAGTCGCTCAGTCGTGTCCAACTCTTTGTGACCCCATGGACTGTAGCCTACCAGGCTCCTCTGTCCATGGGATTTTCCAGGCAATAGTACTGGAATGGATTGCCATTTCCTTCTCCAGGGGATCTTCCCAAACCAGGGATTGAATCCAGGTCTCCCGCATTGTAGACAGAAACTTTACCGTCTGAGCCACCAGGGAAGCCACATCTTTTCATGTTTGTTGGCCATCTGAATGTATTTGGAGAAATGTCTATTTAGGTCTTCTGCCCATTTATTATTTGGGTTGTTTGTTTTGATTATATTAAGCTTCATGAGCTGTTTGTAGATTTTGGAGACTAATCCGTTGTCAGTCACATCATTTGCAAATATTTTCTCCCTATCTGCGGGTTTTCTTTTCATTTGTTTTATTTGTATCCTTTGCTGTGCAAAGGCTTTTGGGTTTTTTGGCTTTGTCTGTATCATTTTGCTTTTAAAATTAAGGTTAAAAGATATATGCTATATTTAAATTGGACATATTCCTTAGAGTTTCTAGTATTGATAGCTAGAACAGCAAGAGGTGAACATTTCAACTTATTTACAGTTATTTGTTGACAATTATCCAAATATTTTTTCATAGTTTGTTGCCATTGATAGTGTTTGCATATTATCAGGCTACTTTGAGTTACAACTAATGGAAACTGTCAATTTTAGGTTATTTAAATAAGAACCATAGTCTTGTGTAACTCTTATTTGGACAGTGAAGACAGTTGTCTCCAGGTCTCTCTCCCCTCCTGCTATCAGATCACCCCTCCTGAGCTCTCCAACGTGATTATAGGATATTCTCACATGGCACAGTAATACTGAATGCAGGAGTTTGGATCCCCCACCCCCCACCTCTGGCAACAGTTGCCAGAGAAATATCATATTAAAACAACCATTTTATATCTATTAAATTGATGCGACTTCTCCCCTCAAGATAGAAAATAATGGTAGACATTGGGCTTCCCAGGTGACTCAAGTGGTAAAGAACCTGCCTGCCAATGCAGGAGATGTAAGAGATATGGGTTAAATTCTTGGGTTGGGAAGATCCCCCAAAAAACTACTGTCTTTCATGTATTTATTGTCCTTTGGCAACTCCTCATTTGTTAACTGTTATAGCCTGTTCTTGTTATTCTGTTGGAATGAAATTACTTACCAGTTATAGGAGCTCTTTGCAGAATAATATATTAACAACTTTTGAGTCAACTTTTTTTAATTCATAGTCTATAGTTCAATTATAGTTTGATTACATTTATGGTTCACTTTTGTCATGAAGATTTCTTTTTCCCCCTAACCCTCCTTTATGGATTCTAGATTTGTCTTAAGTTTCAAGCTATAAAATATTTTTCTGGGACTATGGGAGTAAAATCTAATGTATTTACTTACTGGCTTTGATATCTTTGATGTAAGATATTATGATAAAGCAGGGGAAAGTTGCCACTAGGCACTTCTTAATTAGAAAAAGTGATGCATTAGAAAGCAGGACTTGTTAAGGACTGAATGCAGCCATCCTTGAGCCCCATATCAATACAAATACACCCTCCACCCTGTTACTAAGTCTTTGTGAAACTTCTTTAGTTTCTCAGTGGTTCTTATTACAACTTGTTAGTTCATATTTATTAGTGTGTTTTTCTCTTTAATATCTATTTCCCCAACTAGAAAACCAGCTCAGAGAAGGAATGGACCCCTCTTGTTTTATTCACTGGTGTACCCTCCAGACATCTAGAGCATATTGGTTGGCACATGATAGGGTTTCCAAAGTGTTAAGTATTAACACTTTTAATACTTAAGTGTTTGTATTAAATGCCCTAATTAACACAAGGTGAAGTCAGAAGGTATCTCATGAGGAAAAGAACATGAGAATATAGAGACGTCAGCAGTTGAGCAAGTGGAAGAAAGGAGCTGTTACCTTGGAGAGACCATTCCTGAGGTTTGGTTGGTGCCCTGTTCCAGTGATTTGGCAATGTTGGTCAAAAAACCAAGAATTATAAAAACACCTGTGTCCTTTGACTCAACAATTTGTTGTCTAGAAATGATCACAGGAAATTAAGTAGAGAGGCAATCAAAGCTTTACCTACAAAAATGTTCTTACTATGTTATTTATAATGGTGGAGACTGGATAACAAAAAATATTTGGGAATAGCGTAGATGACAATAAAAGGCCTGTTAAAATTGGAATATAAAAAATGATGAAATATTATCTAGTCATCACAATAAGGATTTCAAAAAATTGTGATGACCTATGAAATAGCCAGCATTAAAAGGGAACTGCAAAGATTTTTATTCAATATCTTTTCCAAACATTTTACCTAGAATATGGGTTCCTTCTACAATTAGCAAAAAGTGAATATTATAAAAATATAAAGACATATTTCTCAGAAATAATGTTGGCATAGTCAAGATTTTGTAAGGCACAAACCATTCACTAAATCATGCATTTATTATTATAATTGTGCTTTTTGATAAAGAATAGCCCCTTTAGGTAGCTACATGTCACATTGGAGTTTGAATTTTCTAAGAATTTTCATTCATTTGAAGACAGAAGCCCAAAGTCTGAAACAAAATGATAAATGACTAAATACGGTCTCCCCAGGCAGCTGGAGATGACAAGGTTAATATGGTCTAGAGAAAAATGAAAAATGTTTGCAAAGTATGAGTTTTTATGTTAGAAGGGAACATTTTGTTTTTCATTTTTCTTTGCTCATACCAAAAGCCTTATGGTAACCTAGCTGAAATGAACAAATTTGTCTCAAATAGAAATAAAACTTATAATCACTACTTACATTGCTGTAGACCTTCTGCATACAAAGTACTTTTTACGAAGCAACCAAAATAAAATAGTTGGCTGTCAGTTGGGTAATTACCTGGGTAGAATTGAGATTTCAAGGAAGAAATAAAGGAAAACAATCTGAAGGGAAGAATATGAGGTTGAGACTGTCACCAACTCAATGGTTCAAACCAAGTTCTGTCATTAAAATAAACTCTTAGGTGACCAAAACTACCTCACTGGATGCCCTCCAACCCCTAGCACTCTTTTCTTCTGTGTCTCCAGCGTTACAAATGATAAATCATGTTCTGCTCTAATATATTGAGTTAAATATCAGCACTCAAAAAGTAAATGATCTTTTGGTGACTGGCTTAAATAAACAGGAAATTATCTCATAAACTGCAGATTATTCAATAAAAAGAACTGAAAAAAAATACTTGTAGTGATGATCTTCACCTTTATCTTAATCTGCAGACTGAAGTTTGTTTGTTTTTTCTCTTGGAGGAAGAGGTCACAGGTAGAGGTGAGATCTGTGTGTGTGGCTCAGCCGCTCAGTCGTGTCTAACTCTTTGTGACCCTATGGACTGTAGCCTGAAAGGCTTCTGTCTCTATGGAAATTTCCAGGCAAGAATACTGTTGTGGGTTGCCATTTCCTCCACCAGGGGATCTTCCTGACCCAGGGATCAAACCTGCATCTCTTGAGTCAGCAGGTAGATTCTTTACCACTGTGCCACCTGGGAAGCCCATTTAGGGAATCTGCATTGCCCATCCTGGCTCTGTTACTATTCAGCAGGATAACTTCAGATCAGTCATTAAACCCCTCTGGACCTAATTTGCCTTTTTAGTTCAAAGAGAAGGTCTGGTTGGATAAAGTCACTTTTAACTCTTACACTGAATAGTTTTTCACTGAGTAATTAATTTACTATTGATTAATAAAAATGTCTGAAGTAAAAAAGGTGTTAAAACTATCTCTTTGCTACTCCGTGGACTGTAGCTTGCCAGGCTCCTCTGTCCATGGAATTCTCCAGGCTGGAATACTGGAGTAGATAGCTGTTCCCTTCTCCAAGGGATCTTCCCAACCCAGGGATTGAACCTTGGTCTCCTACATTGCAGGTGGATTCTTTACCAGGTGAGCTACTAGGGAAACCCAATGAAAGTGTTAATACTCTCTAATTTCACAAACATAGTATCAGTGAGCTACAGTAATTCACAAAGATTTAGTTAATACTCCATTCAATATCAAGTACTCACAGCCAGCCATGTCTAAGTTCTCAGATGGTCACCTTTTGTTTCACCATCTTAAATCATTTTTCCAAGATGTACACATAGTGCCTTTCTCATGAATCTGTGGAGCTTCAGGACAAAAATCATGGCTTAATCACCTGCATAGCTCTAGCATCTGGCACAGTGTCTGATTCTTTAGTTGACAATTTACAGTATTTGTTAAATGAATGAGTTGATAAACCAACTTAAAAGCATACTTGTTTGTCTAGGTTTATGGATAATTCAGTTCAAAATTTTTATTCAAAATAGGATTCAAACAAGTAGGAATAAATTATAAGTAAATAGCTGCTTTACTGATGTGAATTGAGAAGATAATGTCAAAGGAATTTTCTCTCCTGATTATTATCATAATATTATATAATCATGACTGCCATCCATCTCCAGAAGTCATTTCATCTTGTAAAAACTGAAACTCTGTACCTCTTTAACATTAAGATCCCATTCCCATGTCACTGCTGATGGTGGCAACCACTGTATTTCCTGTCTCTAGGATTTTGAATACTTGTAAGTATCTTAATGACAAACTTAGACAGTGTGCTGAAAAGCAGAGACATTACTCTATATAATCAAGGCTATGGTCTTCCCAGTGGTCTTGTACTGTTCTGAGAGTTAGACCATAAAGAAGGCAGGACGCCAAAGCATTGATGCCTTCAGACTGTGGTGCTGGAGAAGATGCCTGAAAGTCCCTTGGAGAGCAAGGAGATCAAACCAGCAAATCTTAAGGGAGATCACCCCTGAATATTCACTGGAAGGATTACTGCTGTAGCTAAAGCTCCAGTATTTTGGTCATCTGATGTGAACAGACAACTCATTGGAAAAGTCCCTGATGCTGGAAAAGATTGAGGGAAGAAGGAAAAGAGGGCATCAGAGGATGAGATGGCTGGACGGCATCACCAGTGCAATGAACATGAACTTGGGCAAACTCCAGAAGATGGTGAAGGACAGGAAGGCCTGGCATGCTCCAGTCGATGGGGTTTCAAAGAGTTGGACACAACTGGGTGACTCAACAACAACAATAAGTATCTCATATAAGTGGAATCATGCAGTGTTTGTTTTTTTGTGTGTGACTAGCTTATTTCATTTAACATAAAGTCCTCAAAGTTCATCTGTTCTATGCATATTTAAGAATCTCCTTCTGGCTCAGAGGATAAAGTATCTGCCTGCAATGCAGGAGACCTGGGTTTGATCCCTGGGTCAGGAAGATCCCCTGGAGAAGGAAATGGCAACCCACTCTTGCCTGGAAAATCCCATGGATGGAGAAGCCTGGGAGACTACAGTCCATGGGATCTCAGAGTCTGACATGCCTGAGCGGCTTCACTTTTGTTTCTTTCTTTTCGTTTTAAGGCTGAATAATATTCTCTTGTGCATATATATGTACAACACTTTGCTTATCCATTTATCTCTTGATGCACACTGGGCTTGCTTCCACTTTTTAGATACTGTGAATTGACCTCACATTTTGAGCCACAGGTTTGGAGTTAAAGAGAAATACTTAAAGAATGACAGACATTCCTTAAAGAATTTGGAGGACATAGGGACCTATACATAATTCAGAATTATAACAGTCTAAAGGCAAGAGGCTATGGCTGGAGCTTTCTGGTAATAGAGGAAAAGACTGGATATACTGGAAACATTCTGCACTTTCAGAGCTTGGCAAAAAAATTGCGTGTTTTCCATGAGTCATATGTGACTCCCAGGAAAGAGGGTTGGCTGTATACCATCTTGAAAGATTTCACATAAAGAACTTCTGTTCATTTAAAAAAGACTGGCATCTCCCAGAGATGCAGCAACTGATATCATCACCTCCACTCAGACATTTTCTATACCAAGAAACTTCTTGGTAGCCCTTAGTGGGTATGTCTTAAGACATCTCAAAAATGCCTCATAAGAGAGTAACTGTGTATCTAAGGTTCTGACATCAGATTTTAATGTACCAGTCAAGTGGTATCTCCATTTCACCTCCTCCCCTTGTTAAAAAGCAGCTATAGGGTTGCATTCCTGTTTATGTCTTTGCACATGTGTATGTAAGTGTGTGGGAATGTTTCTGTGTTAGGGAAAAAGTGAGGGGAAAGGTATACCAAGAAAACTCTGACATGTCATTTAGTCTTCCCCTTCCTTTTTCAGATTTCTTATCCTGAAGGAAATCTTTTTGGTATAGCAGAAATGTTTTAAATTGCAGTGTTTAGAGTTTTGAGTTAAGTTGAATTTTACCTGTAAGAACTGGTAAATCCTTCTTCATCTGTTAGCTACAGTGACAGGGAAAACAGTGAGCTATGCCTGGGATTTTGTGTGGAAGAAAGGAGGAATCCACAGAGACCTGAAATGAGTTTTTGTGAGAAAGCCTGTCTATGAACTTATGTCTTAGATAGACAGAGTTTGTTGTTCCAGGAGACTCTGAAGGGGTCTACAAGGCAGTCAGATATATATTTATGAAAAATCAGGGAGCACTGGTAAAGGGCTTATTCTATTGTGTTCTAGTGAGAAGGGTAGAAAATTAAGTCATTGAACTATAATCTCCTCAAAGGCAGGAAATACATTTAATCCAGCTAGGTTTAAATGATGCCTAGATTGAGGCTTGTAGCTATTAAATGCTAATAAATTTTAGTGAGTGTTGTTGAATAATAAAAAAACACATAATAATTATAATGAATATTCAATATGGATCATAAATTATATACATTGTTTATATATATTTATGTAATCCACACAGCTCTATGAGTTTAGTACTGTTTGCTCAAATGAAAATGAGACAATTGTAAAATGTAAAGAATCTTTATCAGTTGTGACATAGGCATGATGATAAAATAGTTGATAAAATGTAAAACAAAATTTCTGATAAAACTTAAGTATTACAATGGATTAATTTTTCTTGCTGAAACCTCTGGTTTTTTGACAAAGACAATAGAAATTTTTACATACTTTCTGTAAGTTGAAAGAAGCCATGTTTTCTTTTAAGTATTAACTTGAGGTGCTGAAATTATTTTCCTCAATGAAATATTATATTTTCTATTTTTTTACATTTCTTTTCTTCTGATGTAAACTGTGCCAAATAAATTTTAATGGCTACAATAATTGTATTGATATTTATGTTTTATAATTAAATTTTTAAATAAAGGAAATCAATTCCTTAAGAACTGATTCACCTTTTAACTGAATCCCCCAAAAAGGAAATAAGAATTCTAAGAATGCCATAAATTATCACTATAATCATTTGCTGTCATTTTCATTTGTCTTTTATTTGCTCCTACAGTTTAAAGTCCTCTTTTATTGGGTACATGAAGGGATTCTGAAGCCAACAGGGGGAAACTGATACTATGGTTCCAGGCCTATCTGTCCCACTAGTCCCATCCAGTAATAGTCACACTAAATGACACCCTTGTGACTCAAAGTCTGAAACAAAGTCCCTGGAAGCATCTCATTAGCACTGAGAGACATTAGCCTGGGAAAGTCTTTTACTGTCTCATGATTGCCTAGGCCATCTGAAAAGCATTACACAATAATTCACAGCATTGATCAAGTTCTTACATCACATGGCATACTGAGTCAATGTTAAGAATGCCTTTGTTTTACAGGCCTTAGCTTTGACACACACACAGAACACACACACACTCGTGTGTGTGTGTGTTCTGTGTGTGTGTATATATAAATCTCCTGGGGCTTCTAAAGAATGATCAAATTGGCATTCATATATTTTTGCTGGGAATGTAAACTGACACAATGTTTCCAGAGGATACATTCTAAGACTCAACTTTTAGATTTGAACAAATAGTCAAAGAGTCTACATTATATTGCCACCTTGTTTATTTAACTTATATTCAGAGCATATCATGAGAAATGCTGGGCTGGATGAAGCACAAGCTGGAATCAAGGTTGCTGGGAGAAATATCAATAACCTCAGATATGCAGATGACCAGAAAGCAAAGATGAACTAAAGAGCCTCTTGATGAAAGTGAAAGAGGAGAGTGAAAACATTGGCTTAAAACTCAACATTCAGAAAAATAAGATCATGGCCTCTGGTCCCATCACTTCATGGGAAATAGATGGGGAAACAGTGACAGACTTTGTTTTCTTGGGCTCCAAAATCACTGCAGATGGTGATTGCAGCCATGAAATAAAAAGGCGCTTGCTCCTTGGAAGAAAAGTTATGATCAAACTAGACAGCATATTAAAAAGTAGAGACATTACTTTGCCAACAAAATCCATCTAGTCAAAGCTATGGTTTTTCTAGTAGTCATGTATGGATGTGAGAGTTGGACTATAAAGAAAGCTGAGTGCTGAATAATTGATGCTTTTGAACTGTGGTGTTGGAGAAGACTTGAGAGTCCCTTGGACTGCCAGGAGATCCAACCAGTCCCTCCTGAGTGAAATCAGTCCTGAATATTCATTGGAAGGACTGATGCTGAAGCTGAAATTCCAATACTTTAGCCACCTAATATGAAGAACTAACTCATTGGAAAAGACCCTGATGCTGGGAAAGATTGAAGGCAGGAGGAGAAGGGGACAACAGAGGATGAGATGGTTGGATGGCATCACCAACCTGACGGACATGAGTTTGAGTAAGCTCCAGGAGTTGGTGATGGACAGGGAGGCCTGGTGTGCTGCAGTCCATGGTGTTGCAGAGTCAGACATGACTGAGTGACCAAACTGACCTGAGACCCTCCCCTCTTCTAGATGCTGGGGATAGAGAATTGGATCTTCACAACAAATACAGTGTTGTGAAGAACTGATGTACTTACATGATGGCAGGGGCATTATAAGAGGGTGAAGGTGGAAGTGAAGAGGCTCTTTGAGGCCCAGCCTTCAGAATTGACACATTTTGTGCATCCCAATGGACAAAGCAAATCCTAAAGTCAGCACAAATTCAAAGCAGGAGAAACAGACTCTGACAGACTCATCTAATATCATCAACAGTAAGGTACTTTAACTCTCCCATTGGATATAATGAGACTAAGGTCGAGATGACTGAGTGAAACTTATTTTTTCAGTTTATTTTAATGTGCAACAACATGGATATTGACCCTATTGTGTCATGCTATAACTGAAAAAGCTAGCTTATTTGAAGAAGATGTAGATGTTTCCTCCCACCTCATTCCCAAGGAGATCTTATTCAAATTATAGGTCATTGAATACTTAGAACTGAAAAGATCCTTATATATCATCTGTATCACCAATCAGTTGATTTACAAGACAGTAAGATCTACAGAAATGAAGTAATTTCCCTAAAGTCACCAAGGTGATGACAGAACTAAAATTTTTGACTCCAGACTCTCTCATCTTTGTATTACACCATGTTTCCTCTAAAATTTTATTGTAGCTTGTGATTAAGGAAATGAATTAGTAACTATGTTATTTATTACCACAGTCATACCTTTTGGAAAACTGTGTGCAACCATGCTAAAGAGTTCAGTTGCTTAAACTGCAGACTGTCTGGCTTTAAAATCTGCTCTGCTATAGACTATAGTGGACACTATGGCTTATCTTGGACAAGTAGTTTAGTCTCTCTAAACTTTAAACTTCCCATGTGCAAAAATTTCAAAATAATATGGCTTGCCTTCTGTTTTATCTTTTTTTAAGATGATCAAATAAAGCCTATCATTCTCAGTACTTTGGCTGTCACAGATCATGCTTATTGATAAGGGTAATATTTATTTTAACAGTTTTACCAATGTGAAATTAATACACAGCGAAATGATCATATCTTGAGCATGCTTTTATGAATTTTACTAGTGTATGAGCCTGGGTAATAACTTTCCTAATCAAGAATATTTCCTTTACCCCAGAAATTTCTCTTGTGATTCAACCATTATAAGCAACCTCTATTCTGATTTTAATCACATGGTTTTCTTTTGCTTGCCTGGAAGATCACATAAATGGCACCATACAATACATACTGTGGTTTGCCTAGCGTCTTTTGACATAATAGCTTTGAGATTCAAGCATGTTGTCACATGTATGTATATGTGTGTATATATATGCATATTATATATTTATATGTGTATATGTCTATGAAAATGAGTTATTCATAAGATTACTCCTCAATCATGTTTTTTAAATTTTTTAATATATGCCCTTAAATCTAATTATCCATTTTTCTATTAATGATACTCAGATTACTTCAAATATGAATAAATCTACACAATTCTTTGTATAAATATAGAGATTTTTGGAATATGCATACATTTATTTTTCCTTGATAAATATCTTGAAGTAAAATGTCTTGTTCATGTGGTAAGTGACTGTTTAACATTGAAAGAAAATGTCATAATCCTTTGCAAATACAATTACCATTTTACATTCTTACTAGGCAATATGAGCTTTCGTTGTTCAATGCCCTCAAAAATTTAATATTGTCACTTCTCCTAATTTTAGCCATTATAGTCCACAAGAAAAGATATCATTGTGGTTTCATTTTGAGTTTTCTTAATGAATGCTGTTGATGAGAGCATTTTCATGTTCTTATTAGATACATACAACTTTTTTCGGTTTGTTTGAGGACTTTGACCTTTTTTATTAGGTTGCTTGAATTTTCATTATTAAAATGAAGACTTTCTTCATGTATTCTGTATACAAATCCTTTATTATTTATAATGCAAACATTTTCTGCCTGTATGTGACTTGCCTTTTCATTTTTTAGTGGTCTTTGTATGAACAGATATTTTTTATTTTTATTAAGACCAATTTATCAGTCATATTTTATGTTCTCTACTTTATGCCTGCTCTAAGAAATTTTTGTCTATCCCAAAGTTATAAACATATTCTCTTTTCTTCTTAAAATTATTCATTTTAGCTTTGGCATAAGAGATAAAATAAAGGGCAAATGTTATTTTCAACATTATGCTATTTAAAAATAATCTAATCATTTGTTTCAGCATCATTATTTTAAATCATTAATCTTCCTCCTCTGAAATGCTTCACCTTTACTGAAAATCAAATAAATATACATAGAACTCTTTGTTCTTTTTTCTAGCTTTTAAAGTCAGAAGCTTACATTATTGTTTCCAACCTTTCCTTTTTCTATGTATTTTATAGTTATAAGCTTTCCTCTAAGGCTTGCTTTAACTCCACAAAACAAGTTTTGATATGTTGTATTTTCATTTTCATTTGTTTTGAAACATTTACAACTTTTCCTGTGGTTTCTTCTTTGATCTATGTATCATTTACAAGTATTACTTTCAAAGTTTTTGAAATGTTTCTACATATAGTATTGATTTCTAATGAATTCTATTGTAGTTAGAGAATATGTAGGCTTCCACAAATTTGATACTTATTGAGGCATATTTTATGAACAGTTGAAAATGATGTACCTTTTTTACTTCACTCTTCAATGGTTGGGTATTGTATTCTATGAATGTCAAGTCAGAGGACTTTTAATATCTCCAACTATGATTGTGAGCTTTATCTATTTCTTCTGTTCTGTCAGTTTTTGCTCCTATTTATTCTGAAGCTCTTTTATTGGGTGTGGAAAATTTTATAATTCTTATGCCATCTTGATGAGTTGATCTTTTTGTCATTGTAAAGAACACCTCTTTATCTCTTGTAATACTGCTTGTGGTTATGTTGGTATTCTGTCACAATTTTGCTATCTGCATTCTGTTTGTCTTTTCCCCCTGTTTGGTATTTTCTACCTTCTTTTGTATTTATGAGGTTTTTGGGGTTTTTTTAGTATTTTTTGAAAGATTTTTAGCTATAGCTTTTAATATTACTTTTAGTGGTGCGTTAAAGATTACCATATTCACCTCTGTCTTATCAAACTCTATGTATAGTTGCCATATTATTTCTTGAAATAACCAAGCGATTATAAAAGTATAATTTTATTTACCCCCAACTCTGGGATATTTTGTGCAATTGTTGACATGTATTTTATACATATATATGTTTTATAAACTCCAAGATGCACTGGTAAAATTTTTGTATTAAAAAGTCAGGTGCTTTTTAAAAGAACAAATAAATATATTTTATGTACATATATTTATTTATACATATAATGTATATAATACTATATGATATATATATAGTTTCCTCATATGTTGACCATTTTGAGGGTTCTTCATTTGTCACAGATCTGGGTTCCCATCTGGCATCACTTTCCTCAGCCTGAAGAATTTACCTTAGCATTATTTTTATCTCATCTTTGCTGGTGACAAATTCTCTCAGCCTTCATTTATTTGAAAAGGTCTTTTTCCCCCCTTAGTTTTCTGACAGATCTATCTACTGGATATTTGATTCTATGTATAGTTTCTTTTCAGCACATCAAATGTATCATCCACTGTTTCCTGACCTCAATTGTGTTGATCCATTTTTGCTTTATTTTAGGTTTCTTTGCCTTGTTGCTCTTTCCCTTCAAAAACAGGTATCTAAACAAAGTTTGTATGTGGATCTGGAGTCTAACCTTTCTGTTGTTACTTTGTTTCTCTGATTTCTCCCTTAATTTGAGCTGCTCTAATAGTTAATTAAGGTTGTTGCCTTCTGCTGATGTTAATCATCCTATATCTCTGAAACTTTCCTAGAATGAAACTTTCCATGCTAAAACCAAAGAAAGTGAAAAGTGAAAGTGAAGTCTCTCAGCAGTGTTCTACTCTTTGCAACACTGTAGACTGTAGCCTACCAGGCTATTCCATCTATGGGATTCTTCAGGCAAGAATACTGGAGTGAGTTGCCAAATACTGGAGTGGGTTGCCATTTCCTTCTCCAGGGGATCCTCCCTATTCAGGGATCGAACCTGGGTCTCCCATATTGCAGGCAGACGCTTTAACCTCTGAGCCACCAGGGAAGCCTCCAGCAAATGAGGAAAATTTTATCATCTTTTGAGTGCCCTCAGGGAAACCCTAGACTTCATCCAATCCAGTTTCCTCATTTTATGGTCAAATCTTCATCACTTTTTGCCCATTTTTGGAAACTTTCTAGGACTTTACATAGTTTTTATTTAATGATTTCTCCACAAGTTATAAATGTTATCTGCTTAATGGTGGGCCTACTTCATCATTAGCAACTAGAATCTAAGTAATTTATTTTAATTCTACAAGTGATAGGAGATTTGACGTTGACAACCAAATTGATCCAGCTTTAGACTTCATAGTTCACTTCTGGGTATAGTAATGACAATCAGTTCAATTCAGTCACTCAGTCATGTCTGACTCTCTGCAACCCCATGAATTGCAGCACACCAGGCCTCCCTGTCCATCACAACTCCCGGAGTTCACCCAAACTTATGTCCATTGAGTTGGTGATGCCATCTAGCCATCTCATCCTTGGTCATCCCCTTCTCCTCCTGCCCTCAATCCCTCCCAGCATCAGGGTCTTTTCCAATGAGTCAATTGTTCGCATGAGGTGGCCAAAGTACTGGAGTTTCAGCTTTAGCATCAGTCCTTCCAAAGAACACCCAGGACTGATCTCCTTTAGAATGGACTGGTTGGATCTCCTTGCAGTCCAAGGGACTCTCAAGAGTCTTCTCCAACACCACAGATCAAAAGCATCAATTCCTCAGTGCTCAGCTTTCTTCATAGTCCAACTCTCACATCCATACATGACCACTGGAAAAACCATAGCCTTGACAAGATGGACCTATTTTGGCAAAGTAATGTCTCTGCTTTTGAATATGCTATCTAGGTTTGTCATAACTTTCATATCAAGGAGTAAGCATCTTTTAATTTCATGGCTGCAACCACCATCTGCCGTGATTTTGGAGCCCCCAAAATAAAGTCTGACACTGTTTCCACTGTTTCCCCATCTATTTCCCATGAAGCGATGGGACCAGATGCCATGATCTTAGTTTTCTGAATGTTGAGACTTAAGCCAACTTTTTACTCTCCTCTTTCACTTTCATCAAGAGGCTTTTTAGTTCCTCTTCACTTTCTGCCATAAGTTTGTTGTCATTACATATCTGAGGTTATTGATATTTCTCCCGGCAATCTTGATTGCAGCTTGTCCATCTTCCAGCCCAGCATTTCTCTGTGACAATAGTAATAGTAATAATAATAACAATATCAAATTAAAATAATCTTCATTCAGATAAAATTAGTCTACCAAACAATTCTCCAATATATTGACAATGGCTTGTTTCAATAAGAAGATGCAGGTGGTAGTTTTTTCTTTCTACTTTTTAATAATTTCAAAATTTTAGTGTGGGTTGTGGCTCAGTTGGTAAAGAGTCTGCCTGCAATGTGGGAGACCTGGGTTTGATCCCTGGGTCAGGAAGATTCCCCTGGAGAAGGAAATGGCAACCCACTCCAGTATGTTTGCCTGGAAAATCCCATGGATGGAGGAGCCTGGTGGGCGACAGTCCACGGGGTAGCAGAGTCCGACATGACTGAGGGACTTCACTTTCACTTTTCATACAGCAATATGTATATTGTTTGCAGTGAAAATATGAACATATTTATCAAATTATGATCATTTAAATATGCATCAACTGAAGAAGGAAATGGCAGCCCACTCCAGTGTTCTTGCCTGGAGAATCCCAGGGATGGTGGAGCCTGGTGGGCGGCCGTCTATGGGGTCGCACAGAGTCAGACATTACTGAAGTGACTTAGCAGCAGCAAATATGCATCAGACATAAACTTAAAAACGGACAAAAATAAAAGGTGATTATACTCATAACTAGGAGGTGATTACAAAAAATTATTAGATGAAGTCTCTTACAAATACCAGTGAATATGTATGTGGTTAAATCTTAGAAAATGTATTAAGATACTATTTTTTTTTCAAATAGCAGCCACCAGATAGGAAAGATCCACCAAGGCAAACTGCAACTTGCAAGCCACAAATAGCATAGTTAAAATTGTACCCAGATTTTAATAGTATAATTTCCTCTATAGATTTCTCTTAATATGCTGGCATGTGTTCCATTATTGAAATAACTTATAATTTACAGGGATCATTATGATACCACTAAGGAATCAAATCTGAATTACTACTTTGTGAATGTGATAGCATTCATTCTCACTGCTTAGCTATGCTTGTCACTAAGTTCAAAGAAAAAAAAATAACCTACATTGGAAAATTGGAAATGTTCTGTTTGGTAGAAGACAGAATTGTCACATCAGTTTTTATTTGCAGCTTAATGGTCTGTATATCAGTTCAGTTTGGCCTCCTGTGTATTTGAAAAATTAGGATATTTCTTATAATTGTATTCCTGTTTCCTCTGGCAACTGACTGGAACAGAACAGTGGCAACGCCATTCAGATGGGGTACAAGCCCTCCAGTGTGCATGGTTTCCACTACTATCCTGATTCAGAGCTAGCTCTTCCTTTTCTTTTTTCACTTCTCTCACTTGCTTGGTTTTTGTAGGAATGTGAACATGTAAGCTTTGGCCTACAAAAATATGATAGAATGTCTTAACTGAAAATAAATACACAGCTATTAACAACATAGACTTGTTTCCTAAAATAAGGAAAAAAAAAAAGGATAAATATAAGGAGGGCCAAAATTCCTCACAGTGCAGTAAGCAATAAGAAAATTGCAAAGGAAGATATTTTCATTTTTTTCTGTCTCTAAGTTAATCACCACCACCAAAAAAAAAAGTTGACTACTACATGTGAATGCTGTTGTTGTTTTAATTGGATTTTGTTCAAATGCCATAAATAACTTTCTAAATTCTGAAGGCATGCAGGTTTCCAGGCATGTCTGTTAGGCGTCAGAATATGACGCCTCAGTCTAAAGGAAGCCAACAGTTTTTCTCTCTACTGTCGTTAAGTGTATTTTATGTTTGCAGATGAAGTGTGCATCTACTCATCACATGTTGTATTCCTATGCATCCTGGACTCTTTACTCAAGTTCCTTACCTGGAAGAGTTTCTTGTAGAAGAGGCACTGGTTTTGGACTGACCCCCTGCTGTGTTCCAGGAAGGGGTCTGACTGATCCTCTTCACTTGGAATTTTTCATGAACATCTTTGCTATAGTCTCAGTGTTGCAGGAACCTTGAAACACTCCTCCACTTGCTTCTCCATGATGAGAGAATGGGGTTTCCTCTGCAGTGGATGAACTAAGTTGACATAAAAGGATATCTCCCATGTATCAGTATCCATGGTAACATTCTAGACAAGAAAGAAGCATGCTAACATCACTCTTCCACTCCAGAAATTTTCAGAATTATCACCAAGCAAAACAACAAAAGTCCCCACAGAGTAAATAGAATTCCCTTTATATTGTTAATGTCACCTTGACCTTCCCCTTTATCCACCGTCCTTTCAAGAAGCAGGCCCCTATTCTGTGGTCTATAGTCTTTCAGTCAGTTCAGTTCAGTTGCTCAGTCATGTCTGACTCTTTGTGACCTCATGAATCGCAGCACGCCAGGCCTCCCTGTCCATCATCAGCTCCCCGAGTTCACTCAGACTTGCGTCCATCAAGTCAGTGATGCCATCCAGCCATCTCATCCTCAGTCGTCCCCTTCTCCTCCTGCCCCCAATCCCTCCCAGCATCAAAATCTTTTCAAGTGAGTCAACTCTTCACATGAGGTGGCCAAAGTTCTGGAGTTTCAGCTTTAGCATCATTCCTTCCAAAGAAATCCCAGGGTTGATGTCCTTCAGAATGGACTGGTTGGATCTCTTTGCAGTCCAAGGGACTCTCAAGAGTCTTCTCCAACACCACAGTTCAAAAGCATCAATTCTTTGGCACTCAGCCTTCTTCACAGTCCAACTCTCACATCCATACATGACCACAGGAAAAACCATAGCCTTGACTAGACGGACCTTAGTCAGCAAAGTAATGTCTCTGCTTTTGAATATGCTATCTAGGTTGGTCATAACTTTTCTTCCAAGGAGTAAGCATCTTTTAATTTCATGGCTGCAATCACCATCTGCAGTGATTTTGGAGCCCCAAAAAATAAAGTCTGACACTGTTTCCCCATCTATTTCCCATGGAGTGATGGGACCGGATGCCATGATCTTCGTTTTCTGAATGTTTAGGCAGCTATTTTCATGCATTTATATTTATATTATTTAATATCCAAGTAGTTTGTATCTTTACACTTTCACTAGGGATGGAGAGCAGAAGGAGGAGTGAATACTGAGGAGCATAGATTTTTCTTGTTTTGTAATTCTATCAATGTTTTCTCCCTTCATTCAAGTTAAAAATTCACTGAATCTGTTTTCTTAATGGATGGTTTACAGAGAAACAACCACTCCTCCCCCAACACCTGCTCCCCCTTCCCCTACGATGTAACCATGATTTCTAATGTTGCGTGATTTTAAATAAGGATTCTTGGCAGATTTGAAGAGACACCTTCTGTCACTGGTGATATAGTATACAAATTGCTAAAGCGTCTCTTGTCCCCAGGAAAGCCTCTCTGCATGCATGTGTGTGCACCAAAGAGTTAAACAGTGCTGGCAAGACACCACGCATGTGTTAATTCCTTCTGCAGCAGCACGCATCGCTTCCACTTTGACCTCATAGTTAATCTGCGTGATGGTTAATCACGCAGAGACTCGAGTATTTCTTTTAAACACATACACACACCCCCAACACACATACATACTTGCTGCCCTCTAAAAGAAAAAGCAAAGCAAACATAAACAAACCTAAAACGATGGACCTGGGAGAATATGTGTGAATGGTGGTGGTGGTGGGGGGTGGGGGGGACATGAATATGTGTAAGAGTGTGCCCGCGTTTCTCATTCTCTTATTTGTCTCCTATGCCTCTCTCCCTGTACCCTCCCCCTGCCTCAATTATATTATTCCCCTAGACTTGAAAGCTGCTCCCTGAGCTGATGCTTTGATGGTATCTGCAAGCGTTTGTGCTGATGTTATTTCTGCCCCCTGAATATTAATTCCCGAAGCTGGTAGCAATACAGCTCCCCAGTGACGGACCTACTAGAGGCAGGTGGGGGGAGCTACCATCAGATCATAAGCATAATAATAATACAAAGGGGAGGGATTCTTCTGCAACCTAGAGGCTAAAGGCAGGGGAGGGGAAAAAAAAAAAAAAAACGATGAGTTTGACAAATATATGGAGCACAGGAAGCTCAGTCTACTCGACTCCTGTATTTTCACAGAAAATGACGGTGTGGATTCTGCTCCTGCTATCGCTCTACCCGGGGTAAGATATGCCCTTTTCGGCGTCGTTTTGTTTCAGAGAGGTGGGGGAAGGGGTGAGGACCGAGGAACTAGGGAGACCACCCAGATTTAAAAGACTCTTCTGGGATTTGGGGCTTTGTTATTTAGAAGAATGTGAATATGTGGGGCAGGAAAAGGAGGGAGAAAAAAGGAAGGTCACTTTCGTTTATTTATTTATTTAATGGGTTTTATTTCTTTCTTTTAGAATGGAAACGCTAACGCCATAAAGACTTTGCGTTTGGGGAGTAGCATTTTGATAGTACTGCAATCTGATGTCTAGGTGGGCTGTGCTGATACATGCTGGCATTTGAGGCCATGTTGGAGGCGTTTGGGTGGGGGTCTGGAAGAGAAAACTACAAATGGGGTCCTGGCGTACACCCGGCAGATGTGTTTGTCTGTGTGTGTGTTGGGGGATGGGTTCTGCTCCTGTGACCAAAGTATCTCTTGTTTTTGCACCTGAGCGGTCTTAAGATCAGTGAGCCAGGTTTTCTATACAGCCCCATTGACCTGGCAGCAGACTCCCTGGTCGGGTAACATGGTTCAGCACCAGGGACAGCAGTCCTGTCAGGGCCAAAGGAAAAGAAGCTTGTCTAATCCCATAAGACAACTTTATATTTACACAGGACATTGTCATAGTAAAGACAGGATGCCGATGGAGCAAAGGAGCACTAATGATGTATGGGGACCCTGCTTTGATTATCCTTTCCCCCTCCTTGAGATAGGAGGGGCACTGTTGGGCATGGGGTGGAGAATGTAATTAATGCATGGAGGGATATAGGTCTAGAAAAGAGTTGGCTTTGCTGCAGTGTTGAAAAATATGCTGAGCCAGGTAAATGTGATGCCAAATTGGGAAGTTAGGCATTAATGTCTTAGAGCCTTATTGCACTGAATGGAAAAGATGGGAAAGGATAGTGTTGTGAAGTGTTTTGCACCTAATTTTTTTTTTTAACTTCATTGCACCAAAGATATCAAGGAAATATCCCTTCACATATAGTTCATCATTTATCCACCCACAAAAACAACCCCCCTGACCCAACACACACCATCAGAATTTTCAACCAGATCCAAAGGCAGGTTAGAGGTCTATTGTACTTATATTAGTTGCACTCTTCTTTACTGTCACTTTGAGACAAAACTCTAAAAATACCACCCCTAACCCTTACTCAAAAAAAAGAAAAGAAGAAAAACTAGCTATAGAAGAAACCAAGCCATTGCCTAAGGTTTTCCTGGGAGTTGACACTGTTATGTAGTAGTTGTAATAAAGGGAGGTAAAAGAGATGAAGGTTAAAATATTTTTTTATTTTATTGGAAAGCTAACTTTGTTGATCCTGCATTTTCTGAAGTAGATAATGAGAGGGAAAGATTTCAGTAAAAAGGAGACCCAAGCAAAACAAGGAGTGAAAGTCTCTCTTTGGAGTTTCCAAGTAGACAGAGGGGCCTGCTTAATCTACCAGTACTTTTCATACCTTCCCGCATTACTATAAAAATTGAATGCATTTTCTTTAAGAGTGTCAGATTAAGTAGCTTTCTCAGAAGAGGGCCTTTTACTGAAAATAGTTTATGTGTTATGCATTTTAGTGGCATACTGGAAAAACAATGTTTTTAATTAAAAATTACACACATTTTACTATTTAATGTAGTATGTAGCCTTTAATTTGTTTCAGAAATTAGGGAATTTATAGTTACTTGTTGATAGTAGGAACATGAGAATGATGTTTTTCTATTTATGAAACCTGTGGATTAAAATACACTTTCCTTCCCACACACTTATATTCATTTTAGTAAGCAACTTTATACTTAAATAGATGAGTACATTTTTATGTATTTTATCTCCAAGGGACTTATTTTAACCAAAAACATGCAATTTTATTATTATTTGTAAGAGTATCAAATTTAAGATGTCTTCTTATAGGAACAGTCCTACCTTTTCTCAGTAATGACAGAGAATGGAGTCATTGTAGCTTGGTGCAGAGAATGTGATCAGAGTTTCAGTTTGTTGCAATCCCATAAAAAGGGAAAAAAAAGCCATTTGAATGGCTGAATAGAACAGGATGAAAATTGTAGCTTTGATCTCTGAAGCTGATCCTGAAGAAGGACAGCAAGTGACTATAAAAATGTGAGTTTCTAGGAGAAATTCAATAAAGGCTTTTTGGGTAAACAGTGGTAGTAGAATCAGAAATTTGAAGGAATATTAAAAAAATTAATGACTTTTTATTTACATAACTTCAAAGAATAAATTTCCCTCATTAAAAATGACTAAATTAATTAGATTGTGTCTCTACAAAAGTAAAACAAGGGGGAATGTGAATCATTGGCATGAGGATGTTTATTGCTAAAATCTCTTATGTGGGGGATAATTAATTTCTGAAACCCCAAACTATCTAAACTGTCACATATCTTTTATACAATGCTATCATATGAATCATCTGGGATACTTTCTAAACTTGTATGATTCTTGAACCAAACAGGCTTGTTGTTTCCTATCTTTCCAAATTTTCCACTTGGCCTTATTAAAAAGAAAAATCAAAATCACTTTCTCAGCATATTTACTTGCTTAGTTATAGATATAACATTTCTAGTAGTGTCTACCCTGAGACAAACATCTATCTGGGGGCAGGGGGGGGAATGAGAGAGAGAGATTTATCACTCAGTATTTCCCAGGATGCAGCTGCCTACTACCTTCTAGACAAAACATCTGGACGGTAGGTAGAAATTTAAAAATCAGCTTTTAATTTAGTTACATAAATGCATCTGATACCTTAGACTCAGTTTAGAATAATCTCCTCTAGATAATTGAATTACAGACTATTTAGTGATAGAGGCCTCTGTTCTATACATTTTAAAATTTGCATCATATCAACAAGGATTTATCTTCAAACTGGAAGAATGTAAGACTGAGTTTAGAGATTTTATCTTTGTTGTGAATATTATTTTGCTAGGACCGTGACTAGAATAACTTCCTAGTAATTCCAAGACAGACTTTCTACAATTTAAGTACAAATAGGCTTTACCAGGGCTTCCCTGATAGTTCAGTTGGTAAAGAATCCACCTGCAATGCAGGAGACCCTGGTTTGATCCCTGGGTTGGGAGGATCCCCTGGAGAAGGGAATGGCTACCCATTCCAGTATTCTGGCCTGGAGAATACTAGTGAATGACTTTCATAGGCTTTACTGAAATGACATAATTCTTGTTGAAGAGAAGCAGAATTTACCAACCCAAAATATGCCTCTTTGGCATGAGGATTATTTTAGGCTTATTATTTTTAACAAACAGCAGATACAGGTGTGAAGCTTAAAACTGAGTGGAAGTTACCTTTTGTAAGAGGCATTCAAATAACAGAAATCTCCATTTGTATGAGTATCTCCATCCCTGTACCAGAAAGAAGAGTGTGGCTAAATAGCTAGAAACTTACCAATGGTGAAGGCAGAGACTTGAATCTGCCTAACAACTATCCCCTTGTTGACAGTGCTTTACTCAATAAGTGCCCTTAACTGGCTCCCTTGCTCACAACATCTTTTGTCTTTAACCAGACACTGTATGTAAGGAGGTGGCTTGGGCCATTTGAAGGACTTAGCTTTCCTGGGTATCTCCTATGTATACAGAAAGTATACATGTTATTACATTTCTGTTTCCTATTTTTTTTTCTTTTCTCTTGTGAATCGTATTAATGCAATGATGTCTCAACCAAGAATCTACAAGTGTAGAAGGAAAATTATTTTCCTCTCCTACATGACTGTCCAAGATCAAAGACCTTGGAAGACTGGGAAAAACTGTAGAGTTAGTGCATTTCAGGAACTGTTTGACCATCACAGGTGTCCAAACAATTTAAGTGCTTAAAGATACAGGATTTCAGTAGTGGTGGGCACATTTCTTATTCAGGCAATTATGAAAGAAAGAATTCATCCTCCTGCTACTGGTTATAAGAAGTCCATGTGGGTTATAAAAGACTTATGTGACTTCTTCAAAGTCAGAAACCAAATAGTTACAATATAACATCAATCTCAGATTTTCCAATCTACTTCTGTCATGTGCATACATACACTGAACCAGATTTTACATATTAATATATGGATTTTAATGAACATACACAAAGTTATGCAATCTATTTCAATGTATAAAATATATTTATTTTATATCATGTATATATATATATACACACACACACACAAAATTTTACTAACATTTGTTAAGTAGTTTTTGTCAACCACATTTGACTTGGAAACCAAGATTATAGAGACATTAGACTTGCTTAAAAGCAACAGATAATTAGAAGTAACAAAATAATGATTAAGTATGTATGTGGATAGAAATAGAGGTTTATAATGATAAATGTGTACATTTATATACACTTCACGCCATCCTGGGGTTCGTTCCTGTGTCGCTTGGTGGGAGTTTTCCAGGAACCAGGTGTGGCTCTCACTCCAGTTTCCCCCCACCCTCCTCCTCCCCACCCCGGCACTGCTAGTAGCAGTGAGTTAAGGTGAGTTCCACGCATGACCTGCCAACTGCGTTGGTGCAACTGGAGCTTTCTCCTTTCTGTGGCTGCCAGCATTCACCACCTACTTATCATCTCATCACTTTGCCCCAGACCCCTTTTCCTGAAGCGGGATCTCAGAAGGCCTGTCACCTCCCTGCCTTGTCTCCTGGGCCATAGCCACTCTGACCTTGATGCGTCCTCTGCTAAATATGACTTTTCTGTATAAATAAAAGGTGATTGGGCGTGTTCTCTCAAAAAATATTTTAGAATTATATGTTCATACATGATAATGGTAACTGGTTACATTTTATATCTGTCACTATTTTCCAAATTTTGTTTTCTGTTTTGTTTTTTTCTTCTGATTTTTTCCATCAGGTTCATTTGCTCAGTACTGCTTACTTATAAGTGTAGTTAACTGATCAATTTTAATTGTTATAATTATCTGATTCTACCATCATACAGTAGAAGCTAGTATGGATATAAGTTCTATTAGCCCATTACATAACTTTAAAGATTGAATTTACCTAGTATGTGGCTTGAGGTCCTCAGTCTGCATCAGTCATTCCATTTTAAAATTTATCTTGTACTTTTGATTGAAAGCTCTAAAATAAATAATCCAGTATTCAGTTATTTTATTAGTTAAATAACATATTAAATGATGTTATTTAATACCTGGGAAAAATGTTTAGAAAGTGTATTTTCTTAATTGTTATGTGTAACTAAAGCATAGTTTAACCTGCAATTCAGTCATTACCCAAAAAGTTAACCTCTCCTTGTCATCCCATTTTCAAAAAAAAACTTGATCGTCTATTGAGAAAATTTATAGGATGACTTGTTGAATGTTGTGTCATAGTTTTCCTACAAAAATTCTATATTGAGGCAACCATACTGAATATGAAAGTAGAAAAAAATGTTGCTGCTTCAATATCTGGATATCTTTCTCTTCAGTGTGTAGATATTTAAAGTTAACAGTTGTAATCCCCTCAATCATACAAGCAACAGCTTGATTAACTTCTTTGGTATGTGAAAACTTAAAGTGCTTTTTTCATTTCTAGAGGAAAACAATTTACACTTTCCAGATATTGGGGCTTTTTTTCCCTGAGACTGTTGGTGTGCACACTTTTTCTCCTTCTATATCTTTGTAAGTTAGATGAGGAAAAGAATATTTTACTTTTCTGACTTTTAAAAATAAGACATAGAATAGTTCTGAAAATAGTCCAACTCTTCCTGAATTTTGGTGGTGGAGTAGGGGTTAAGATTTCCCCAGTCATGTATTTCTAGTGCAATACACCACACCATTCACCTATAGTCTTCCTTTTTCTCTGTAAAAATAAGAAAAATACTTGGATTGTTTTGAGATGTAAAAGACCTCTCCAGTTTGCTTTACTGGGAAGGTTATTTGCTATTCACTTCTTCTGTATTCTAGGGAAAATGTATCTTTTAAAAGGAAACAAACAAACAAAAAAACACTTTTAAGTTACAGATTAGTGATTTAGGGTAAAAATAAAATTAAACTCCAAATCACATTAATCCCTACAGTGTAAAATAAGAGGGCAAATATGGTAATCATTCTATATTATGAAATCATTATGTAACTCTCAAGATGAAGTGCTATGTAAATGCTAAATAAGTAGTCCTGATATTACATTCTCTACTTATTTATAAATAAAACCATATGAATACCAAATAACATAGTAGTGGAGAAAACAAAAGGTGCTTTTTAAGCCAAGGTCCTTGAAATAATTGAAACCCTGCCATGAACACAAGTATCGTAGTAGAACCAAAGTCTATGTAGTGAGACAGATAAATAACAAGTTCTATGATTTATTTAGGCACATTTAAATTAAATGGCCAAAACAAACTGAATATAACTTGTCAATATAACCTTGGTAGAAAGAAATAAACGCCCTGTGTTCTTTTGTGCAGGTTAACAGTCCCATTTTATAAATTGCTTTTGAAAACACATTTGAGATACAGTAAGGGAAAAACTCAAGATATAAACTATAGAAGTGACTAGTATTTCAGCTAGTGCTATGCTAGTAACTGGGTATATAACTATGGGGTAGCAAAAGCCATAATTCTGTCCTCATGGAGTTTGCAGTCTCTTGGGGTGGCAGGCAATGATCAAAGTTTTACTAAGTTTTACCTTAGGTAAATACTACACAGCAAAGTCATATGGTGCTATTAGAGACTATGACAGTTTTCTAACTGGTGAAAGCATAGGGCCGAGAAATTAAGTTAGATCCACAAACTAGCTAAAACGGATCTACAATCATCTCATTTGTTGGTTTTAATATTTCAACATCCTTTTCTTTGTTATAATAGTTATTGCTGGTTTTGTTTTTTTTTTTTTTTTTTTTTTGTTTTTTTTTTTACCTCAGTTGAAGAGGTTTTTTTTTTCACTTAAAAATGAGTGGCATTTTTTGGAAGAAAAGTGGTGAAAAATTTTTAATGTTCTAAAAACAATTTCATTTTTTACTATTTAAAAGTTATGCAGTAGACTAGAACTATGTTAAGGCTAATTAAATAATGTAGTACATCATATGTGACATTATTTTAACACAAACTAAATTTACCAATCAATGGCCAGTTGAAAGGCTTATGCTCTGCTCATCCCCATCCAGTAAATAGGTCTTCAAGTTACAGATGCGTAAAAGTAGATTTATTATCCTACCACTGCCTCCAGCTGAGGCATCTTCCCTGATTCTTTGCCAATCCAATATAGTCAACTACGTCAAATGGGGAAAAGCAGACACATACACACAGCCATCTTAAATATAAATACCTGTTGAGCATCAATTAAATTCAGAGTTGGATACAATATGATAAAAAACAGAGTTTTGAAGATTTTAAAATCATGTGCAAAATGTACTGTGTATGAACTTTAAAAATATGTACAGAAGGAGACTGTGGGGCATGCAGGATTTCAGTTCGGAGACCAGGAATTGAACTTGGGCCATGGCAGTGAAAGCCGAGAATCCTATCTACTAGGCCACCGGGGAACTCCCTCAGTTACTTTTCAATAATAATAAACTATAATCTTTGAGCAAGAGAATAGATGCTAGGAATTATGTTAATAAATTATCAATTTTTAAAATCTATTTTACCTATTTTATTTTAGTATCTCCTCCCTTCATCTAAGTCTTAGAATAACCAAATATTTATTTAGTTTCTTTAATCATCATTCTGAAAGCCTGGTGTTCTATACTTACGAATGTACACACAAATCTGCAACTTTGGATAATGCCTTTTTTAATCTTATCAAATATATATTATATAAGGGAAATTGAGTAAATACATATTCTTCTTAAATGATTCCAAATGGAAGAATAAGGCCTTTTAAATTTGAGGTGGTAGTGATTGTTGGTGGTAATAATTTGAGATACTAATCATATATTTCTTATTCTTAATGGAAAACTATTTTTCAATAATAGTTCTTAGAAGGAAAATTTAAAGTGATGATTTTTAAAATCAATAGCAATATCTTGATAATTCCAGGTAAAAATTATTATTTAACCAAATTATCTCCCTTTAACTTTGTTAATAAACACCCACATTCTTTATTTTAAAATTAGTTCTTAATAATTTTCAGAAAAAACTTCCAAATTTTAAAAAAGTGTACATTTGAAATTGATTATTCTTCATTAACTTCATCAACAAATATTAAATTACTTAAATAATTACTTTATAAGTTTCATGAGAATTGATGCTTTTAAACTGTGGTGTTGGAGAAGACTCTTGAGGGTAACTTGGACTGCAGGGAGATCCAACCAGTCCATCTGAAGATCAGCCCTGGGATTTCTTTGGAAGGAATGATGCTAAAGCTGAAACTCCAGTACTTTGGCCACCTCATGTGAAGAGTGGACTCATTGGAAAAGACTCTGATGCTGGGAGGGATTGGGGGCAGGAGAAGAAGGGGGCGACAGAGGATGAGATGGCTGGATGGCATCACTGACTCCATGGACGTGAGTCTGAGTGAACTCCGGGAGTTGGTGATGGACAGGGAGGCGTGCAACTGGACTGATCTGAACTGAACTGAAGCTTCATAAACCCATTATTTCATTAGTCAAATTATAATAAATTAGAAAAATTTAGACACTTTTAGCTTATTTCTACATCAAGGTAATTTTTATTTTAATTTTTGAGTCAGTTCAGTCGCTCAGTGGTGTCCGACTCTTTGCGACCCCATGAATCACAGCACACCAGGCCTCCCTGTCCATCACCAACTTCCGGAGTTCACTTAGACTCACATCCAACGAGTCCGTGATGCCATCCAGCCATCTCATCCTGTGTCGTCTCCTTCTCCTCCTGCCCCCAATCCCTCCCAGCATCAGAGTCTTTTCCAATGAGTCAACTCTTTGCATGAGGTGGCCAAAGTACTGGAGCTTCAGCTTTAGCATCATTCCTTTCAAAGAAATCCCAGGGTTAATCTCCTTCAGACTGGACTGGTTGGATCTCCTTGCAGTCCAAGGGACTCTCAAGAGTCTCCTCCAACACCACAGTTCAAAAGCATCAATTCTTCGGTGCTCAGCCTTCTTCACAGTCCAACTCTCACATCCATACATGACCACAGGAAAAACCATAGCCTTGACTAGACGGACCTTAGTCAGCAAAGTAATGTCTCTGCTTTTGAATATACTATCTAGGTTGGTCATAACTTTTCTTCCAAGGAGTAAGTGTCTTTTAATTTCATGGCTGCAGTCACCATCTGCAGCAATTTTGGAGCCCCAAAAATAAAGTCTGACACTGTTTCCACTGTTTCCCCATCTATTCCCCATGAAATGATGGGACCAGATGCCATGATCTTCGTTTTCTGAATGTTGACCTTCAAGCCAACTTTTTCACTCTCCTCTTTCACTTTCATCAAGAGGCTTTTTAGCTCCTCTTCGCTTTCTGCCATATGGGTGGTATCATCTGCGTATCTGAGGTTATTGATATTTCTCCCGGCAATCTTGATTCCAGCTTGTGTTTCTTCCAGCCCAGTGTTTCTCATGATGTACTCTGCATGTAATTAAATAAGCAGGGTGACAATATACAGCCTTGATGTATTCCTTTTCCTATTTGGAACCAGTCTGTTGTTCCATGTCCAGTTCTAAGTGTTGCTTCCTAACCTGCATACAGGTTTCTCAAGAGGCAGGGTCAGGTGGTCTGGTATTCCCATCTCTTGAAGAATTTTCCACAGTTTATTGTGATCCACACAGTCAAAGGCTTTGGCATAGTCAATAAAGCAGAAATAGATATTTTTCTGGAACTCTCTTGGTTTTTCAATGATCCAGAGGATGTTGGCAATTTGATCTCAGGTTCCTCTGCCTTTTCTAAAACCAGCTTGAACGTCAGGGAGTTCACGGTTCACGTATTGCTGAAGTCTGGCTTGGAGAATTTTGAGCACTACTTTACTAGCATGTGAGATGAGTGAAACTGTATGGTAGTTTTGCCTTTCTTTGGAATTGGAATGAAAACTGACATTTTCCAATCTTGTGGCCACTGCTGAGTTTTCCAAACTTGCTGGCATATTGAGTGCAGCACTTTCACAGCATCATCTTTCAGGATTTGAAACAGCTCAACTGGAATTCCATCTCCTCCACTAGCTTTGTTCGTAGTGATGCTTTCTAAGGCCCACTTGACTTCACATTCCAAGACGTCTGGCTCTAGATGTTAATTTTTATAACTTAATTTTTTATTTTATATTGGAATATCATTTATTACCAATGCCACGTTAGTTTCAAGTGTGCAGCAAAATGATTCAGTTATACTTATACACGTGTCTATACTTTCTCAGGAGATGGCAATGGCAACCCATTCCAGTACTCTTGCCTGGAAAATCCCATGGGCAGAGGAGCCTGGTAGGCTGCAGTCCATGGGGTTGCAAAGAGTCAGACACGACTGAGCGACTTCACTTTCAGTTTTCACTTTCATGCATTAGAGAAGCAAATGACAACCCACTCCAGTGTTCTTGCCTGGAGAATCCCAGGGACGGGGGAGCCTGGTGGGCTGCCATCTATGGGGTCACACAGAGTCGGACATGACTGACATGACTAGCAGCAGGAGCATACTTTCTCAATTCCTTTCCCATTTAGGTTATTACAGAATATTTAGCAGAGTTCCTTGTGCTATATACTGTAGGTCCTTGTTGGTTATCTATTTTAAATACAGCAGTATGTACATGTCAATCCCAAACTCCCTATCTATCACCTCCCTGACCTTTCCCACCCTGGTAACTGTAAATTCATTTTCTACTTCTGGAATCTGTTTCTGGTGTGTAAATAAGTTTATTAGCATCAGATTCTGCATATAAGGGCTTCCCTGATAGCTCAGTTGGTAAAGAATTCACCTGCAATACAGGAGACCCCGGTTCAATTCCTGGATTGGGAAGATCCGCTGGAGAAGGGATAGGCTACCCACTCCAGTACTCTTGGGCTTTCCTTGTGGCTTAGCTGGTAAAGAATCTTCCTGCAATGCGGGAGATCTGGGTTCGATCCCTAGGTTGGGAAGATCCCCTGGAGAAGGGAAAAGTTACCCACTCCAGTATTCTGGCCTGGAGAATTCCAAGGACTGTAAGTCCATGGGGTCACAATGAGTCAGACATGACTAAGTGACTTTCACTTTCACTTTCTTTCTGCATATAAGCAATTTCATATGATATTTATCCTTCTGTGTCTGTTACTTCACTTAGGATGATAATCTCTAGGTCCATCCATGTTTCTGTAAATAGCGTTATTTCATTCTTTATAATATCTGAATAATACTCAATTGTATATATGTCCCACATCATCTTTACCCATTCATCTGTCAATGAACATTTTGGTGCTTCCACTTCTTTGCTATTGTAAACAGTGAGGCAGGGAACACTGGGGTGCATGCATCCTTTAAAATCAAGTTTTTCTCCATATACATGTCTAGGAGTGGGATTGCTAGTCATATGGTAGTTTTATTTTTAATTTTTTAAGGAACCTCCATACTGTTTTCCGTAGTGGCTGAACCAATTTACATTCCCATCAACAGTGTAGAATGGTTCCCTTTTCTCCACACGCTCCCCAGCATTTATTGTTAGACTTTTTGATGATGGCCATTCTGACTGGTGTGAAGTGGTACCTCATTATAGTTTTGATTTGCATTTCTCTAGTAATTAGCAGTGTTGAGCATCTTTTCACATGCCTCTTGGCCATCTGTATGTCTTCTTTGGAGAAATGTCTATTTAGGTTTTCTGCCTATATTTTAATTGGATTGTTTATTTTTTGATATTGAGCTGCATGAACTGTTTGTAAATTTTAGAGATTAATCCCTTGTCTGTTTCATCCTTTGCAAATATTTTCTCCCATTCCATGGGTTGTCTTTTTGTTTGGCTTATGGTTTCTTTCGCTATGCAAAAGCTTTTGAGTTTAATTAGGTCCCATTTGTTTTGTTTTGTTTTTTCCTTCATTACTCTAGGAGATAGATTGAAAAAGATATTGCTGCAGTTTATGTCAGGATGTTCTGCCTATGTATTCCTATAAGAGTTTTATAGTGTCCAGCCTTACATTCAGGTCTTTAATCCATGTTGAGTTTATTTTTGTTTATGGTATGATTTGTAAACTAAATTATCTCAGGGAAGTCCCTTAACCCTCTAACCACCATTTGTTTTATATCTGTAAGATATTTAATTGATATTGATATATTGTGATAGGTGATGTTCACGCCTAATAATATGGAGAGTGAATGGTAACAGAAATACAGTCATGTTTATATGTTATAAGTTTAAACATCTTTCACTGTATGCCTTCTGTTATGAAATGATGCTTAAAATATGGTTGAATTTCTCTGTAACTGATTTATCAAACATGCTGGAATTACATAGCTATGGTCTAGAAACTATCTTTCTTTTTAAACATCATCTGTTGAATCTACCCCTCCCCCATCCAATACCACATCTGGACAATATATATCTAATGTCAAAATTTTCCATTCATTTTAGAGTTTGTAATATCATTTTCAGGTATTAAATTCATCTAAATTGATCCTTCAATCTCTCACTCACTTTAATTTTTTCTTTTTTATTTTTCTGTTCTCTCATCAGGCCTGACTTAGATTTCTGCAGCCCACCTATTACATCATGTTCTAAAGGCTCCTCCTCTTTTTATTATGCTGCTTTTGGCTTTTTTCAAGATTAGGGTCGAGGTAGGAAGGACGGTTACATTTGCAGAAAGATCTTACTGTACTTTCTGGGTGAAAGAGGCCTACATGCTGAGTCATTCTTTCACGGGGGAGTTGGATGGGTTCTGTGAAGCTAACCCTCTTCCTCCTTCCTCCCCCTGGGAACCTTGAGAATTGTACTATTCCCTGACATGGGTCATGCTGTAGGGACTTGATGTTTCAGGACAGTCCTTCACTCCACTCCAAAAATACATCCACTCTGACCTTCTACTAGCATTTTCTTACTAGAGTTGCATTATAAACTCTAAATAAACAGTCTTTTCAGGATGATTCCACCATGACTATTTTTCTGGCATCTATTTAGCTCAGGAAGAATGAATGAATGGAAAACAGACTCTGAAAAATTACTTGTCAGCTTCTGAAAGTAATGGTGTTTTTCTGACTCAGATTCACTACAGGGATTGTTCAAACCAGCCTATCTTCTTTAGACTTTTAGAGACCACAGGCCAAATTTTGCTAAGAATTCTCTGTCTGCCCTGTGCTGAAACAGCATTAAGAAGTAAATAATGCAAGTTTTCTGTTTTGGGTAGAGACAGCAGTTATCTCTTAGTCTTCGCTAACTGGTAGACATCTATGAGTGAGTTTCTTGACTTTGCTTTTCACTTGCCTTGAGGGAGAGGTGGAACATATGTCACTGTGAGGAGGGAATGTGAAACTGCTGCAGCTCTTTCTGCACTTAGGCCAACAACCTTATTCCATAAGAACTGCTCTCTCATTGAATCTTTCAACTTCCATTATATGGTCCCAAACTGGGTAAAAGAAAAAGAATGCAGGACTGGTTTTGGCTTTCTCTAGCAAGTTCTGCCTCTTCTTGGGAATCCATCACATTTGTGTTAAATGAGAGCATAACATTTCTCATTTTTTCTCAGTTCTGTTATGATAACATCTTTTTTTAGTATTTAAAAAAGTATATTTAGTACTGTGTTCCCTGTTTGATTCATTTCTTCCTGATATCCACTACTTTATTCACCTTCTTCACATCTTTGTTCAAGTATTGCCTTCTCAGTGCCTACACGGACCATTCAGGGCACTATTGCAAATGTCCCTCAAGCCTGTATTCAGAACTCCAGTTCTCTTCTATGTTTCACCTTTCCTTATTATTTACAGTCTTCAGTACTTAGAAAATTTCTGTATATGACACCTACTGATTTATTGTTTTAATTTTTTACTTTCTGTCTCACTCAGCTAGAATCCAGGATGGACGAGAACAGAGATGCTGTTTCGTCATCTGCTATACTCCAGACTGTTAGAGAAGTGCCTTGCTTCTGATAAATGTTCAGTAATTACTGTTTCATGGGGTTGCAAAGAGTCAGACACAACTGAGTGACTGAACTGGAACTGGAAAAGTGAAAGTGAAGTCACTCAGTCGTGTCCGACTCTTTGCAGCCTCTGTGGACTGTAGCCCTCCAGGCTCCTCCATCCATGGGATTCTCCAGGCAAGAGTACTGGAGTGGGGTGCCATTTCCTTCTCCAAGGGATCTTCCCGACCCAGGGATCGAACCCGAGTCTCCCTCATTGGAGGCAGACGCTTTAACCTCTGAGCCACCAGGGAACTGGAATCACTGTTTAATTAAGTAATAATAATGGCATTTCCCTTTCCCTGAAATTTATCTTCTTAAAAAAAAATCTTTTCATCTTTTCCATAGCACCTAAGTCCAGCATACATGGCTGGTGACCAAAACAAAAAAGCAAGTCCTACTGTATAGTGCAGTCCGTAAGAGCATAAGCGATGGACCTACACTTCCCTAGTATTCACATTTCTACCCTTGACATTCACGACTTGATGACCATTAGTAAACTTACTTCACTTCACTCATCCTTAGTCTCTTTGTATAAAAACAAAGAAGATAATAATTCCTCTTAAGTTTATTTTGAGTAGTAATTGACATAATACATTGAACATGACACATAGTAAGCATCTCTTATATGTTGTTGTTATTGTTTTTACTACTACAGGGTCATTATTTATTTCCTGGGATATCCCAAGAGGCACAAGTAGCCTCTCTACCCCTATTAAACTTTGAACTTGGGGAAAGTACAGGAGAGGGGTTTTTTGATAAAAATTCTGTAATTCTCTATTCCCTTGTCTTAATTTGTATAAGATGAGAAAATTGGATAAAGATCCCTAAGTTTCTGGAATGACAATATTGTTCGTTCATTTTAGATCAATATCATATATAATAAAATGTCTATTATGCATGGACCAAGTCCCAGTAGCAATGAAATATGTGCTGAGACATGGGCCTTCTTCCTGAAGACAGTTTCTTTAACTATATGCAAAGAAGAGAGAGCTGATATTTTTCTATTCAGGGTTTTGACTGATTCCTCATTTTTTTGTATGTCCCGTATGGATCTGATAACAGAGTGAACTTCACCTCCATCTGTCACCTAGGTAACTGCATCGGCCATCTAATGTACCTTGCTGATGCCAGTTTTGCTGCCTTCTGATTCATTTTCCATACAGCAGAGAAACTTTTTTCCTAACAAGTATTTTCCTAAATACAGATGTAATTTAGATTCAATCCACTGTTAAGAATTTAAGTGTAGAGTTAAATTTTCTCAAATGTATGCCACCAGGAAAACCACCACCCATGTGTATATAGCCACACACGTATTAGTTTTCAATATAATGAATGTAAAAAAGAATCAAGCTCTCAAGCACTATGTTAAATGCAGAATGAAAATAAATGCAAAGTAGACAAATTTCCTCCTTCTTGCCTCCTGCCTTCTTGCTATAAATAGTTATTGCATTCCTAATACTTGTTTGGCACTGTACTAGGGATTAGAGATTAAAATGGAATAACAGACATCTTCATAATCCTCTTAGACATTGCAATCTAGGAACAGGCAGATAGTAAATAAACAACTTTCAAATTGTGATAAATGTTACATAACTAAAAGGTGTGATGTGATGAAAAAAGAAACAATCTATATTAGAAAACTCAGGAAAGTCCTATCTGAGTAACAGATAAGAAGTTGAGATTGTAAGCATATTAAAAAAAATTGAGCCATGAAAAGATTGAAGAGAAGCCCTTTCTTATTGTAGGTAAGAGCAGGTTCAAGGGCCTTGAATAGAGGAAAAATTTGGTGTGGGTCAGGAAATAAAAAATAGCCCACATGTCTAGAGGACAGTGATCATGGATGAAGAGGTCAGGATATAGGATCTGGGAGTCAGAAGGCTACTTCGTGTGATACAGTCTTGTGGCCATAGTGAATATTTTAAATTCAGGAAAATACTTCATATAATAATACCATCAGTTTTGTTCTTATGGAAGAACTGTGTCTCTATGATTTGGGGAATGGTGAGGATTGCAGTTTGCCTAATAATTTTAAGTTGCTTAGTAATTAATTAAACTGTTTACCTATAGCTTCCTTAGAATTATATATAGTGTTGCTCTACATCTTGCTGCAAAATCTTAGCAGGAAAAAAAAAAAGATTGATTCTGCTATTATATCAATTACTTAAAACATGGTCATTATTTTGGCATCATTATGAATGCCATAAAAATTATGGCACTATCAAATGATTATACTATATTTAACTTGTATGTTTAAACATGTATTTTTATAAAGATAAATGTTTTGCATCTAAAAAGTGGAAAAGATAGTTTAATTCCAAATTAATAGGTTTTCTGGGGAGCAGTTATTGGCCTGAATGATTTTTAAATTTTAACAGGTTCTCACAGGGAACATTAACAAATGTACATTTATTCCTATCCATAAGATATATTATTGAACTTTATCTACATAAAATAGAACCACAGAAGGTAATACTTCTTAGAGCTTGAAAGATATACAAAAATCTACACATCAAATAAGAAAAAAGAAAGGCTACCATTTTATTAATAAAAAGTTTCCTTTTCCCCAGGGGATTTTTTAGTGCTTAGGCTCACTTACCTCACACTTTAGGAAATTTCACAAAAGTCTCATGTCAAAGAATATTTTGAAAAATTCAGTGATTTACTTTACAGCATAATAGTTTTATTTTTAAGTTAACATACAGACAGCAAACTGACCTGTATCAGTGTACAGTTGTATGAATTTTAACATACATGTAAATTCTTATAATTCAGTATCCCAAATCAGGCTGCTGAACAGTTCTACCATCAGACTAAAAAGTTCCTCCTATAACCCCTTGTAGCCACATCCTTCCCCCACTCTTAACTCCTGGAAACAACTACTACTTCATCACTCTAGTTTTTCTTTTCAGGAATGTCATATGTGTAGATTCAGCATACTGCCTTTGAGAGTCAGCTCAGTTACTGTGGTGTCAGTAAGCACATGAAAAGAAGTCCCACATTACCTTGAGATAAATGCAAGCTAAGACCGCAATGTAGTAACACTACACACCGACCAGAATGGGTAAAACAAAAACAATACTGACAAGACCAGGGGTTGGTAAGTACATGGACCAAGTGGAACTCTCATACGTTACTGGGGAGAATTAAAAACAGGGAACAATTTGGCAATTTTGTGTAAGATTAAGCATATAGCTAGCATTACTGAACAACCTCACTCTGATTTGCATGGGAGAATTGAAAACTTACATTTTAGAGTAATGGATTTTATGTTTATGTGATAATTTTTTTCAGAAATGCTTACATAAATATGATCATATCAAGTTTTCCAGACAAAATAGTGTTTTCCTTTATTTGACTTGAGAATACATTCTTGATTGAATTGATACATTTCTTAATGGTTATATGATCTGCTTTGATTCTACTTGTGACCATGTACCTGAGGATATTGGAAAGACTGGATAGAATGATGATAGGGCCAATGCAGGGAGAAGCATGGATTCTGTGGGAGCTCCTTTTTTAATGTGTGCAACATGTTTGCAATGCCTTGAAAAAGGTAAAAATTCACTACTGAGAAAAGACAGTAAGTTATTCCCTTAAGACATATTCTTTGAAATATGAATTCATTATCCTATAATGATAAAGCAGTCAACCTATTGCGTGACAAGGATCTAAATTTGTAAAAATATAAGTGACACAAATTGACCTTTTTTTCTATCATATAAACTTTTAGTTTCTCTATAAAGCCTGCATGCTGATTTAAAACACCTTTAAGCTTTGGGTAAAGCTGTGATATTTCAAATTCCACTGGGAATTTCTTTTACATTGTTCCAGATTTCTAAGAACAAAAGTAATTTTGGACTTTCTATGTTTACCGCCAGCATGGAACTTTTTAAAACAACATCTACTATATTTTCATAGGCAAAAAAGTAATATTTCCAAGTGCTGAGAATAGTGTTCAGCTCATAGACGCTGTCTGTGAATAATAACAAATGAGTGAATAAATATACAACTCCTGGAGTATTCATAATTCTTAATTATGTAAATTTACTTGATGTAGAGTAGAGATAAAATGGACTATTCATGTAATGAAGGGAGAGGGAAGGGGAGGAAGAAAACTACTAGCAACAAAACTGAAACCTAAACTTGATTAACTTTTTTAAGTGATTGGTAACACACTGATTTTTATCTAGGGAGAGCCAAATAATGAAAACTTAAGAACAGTCTTCTAAAAGTGGTCACACCACAGGAACAAAGTTCAAATTTGCATGAATTGAACTTAAAAGATTATAGCACAATTTTAGAAAAGAAAAAGAAAATTTTTTTCTTTCTCTAAAGAAAAATTCCCAGATTAGTGGTCACTAGGATGTATACATATTGGTAAAATTTCCATATAAAAATGAAAATTCGTTCAGTCCCCTAAACAGATTTGCTCCTAGTTCCAAACATCTGTATATTAACAAAATGAGGATAATATTTCATTTCTTGCTATGACAGAATAACACAAACTATAGCAATATAAATTGTCCATACATCTAAAGTATATTTGAATACATATCTGAATACATGTTGATAATGGATGCATACCCAGGCTTTGTTTTTATAAACTGGTTCTCCAGGACCTGTATACTATTTTGGAACTGTTTGACCTCTTGTTCTGGGACCATGAGAAAATACACATTAGTTCTTCTATCTACCTGTTGCCCCCTTGTAAGTAAGAGGACAACTTTGAAAGTTCATGTTTATTACCTTCTATTTTGCTAGAAGAGGAAGCAAAAGTTTATCAGTTCAGTTCAGTCACTCAGTCATGGCCGACTCTTTGCAACCCCATGGACTACAGCACGCCAGGCCTCCCTGTCCCTTACCAACTCCCAGAGTTTACTCAAATTCATGTCCATTGAGTTGGTGATGCCATTCAACTATCTCATCCTTTCTCCTTCTCTCTCCTTCAACTTTCACAGCATCAGGATCTTTTCAAATGAGTCAGCTCTTTGCATCAGGTGGCCAAAGTATTGGAGTTTCAGCTTCAACATCAGTCCTTCCAATGAACACCCAGGACTGATCTCCTTTAGGATGGACTGGTTGGACCTCCTTGCAGTGCAAGGGACTCTCAAGAGTATTCTCCAACACCACAGTTCAAAAGCATCAATTCTTCGGTGCTCAGCTTTCTTTTTTTTAATATAATTGTATTTATTTTAATTGGAGGCTAATTACATTACAATATTGTATCAGCTTCCTTTATAATCCAATTCTCACATCCATACATGACCACTGGAAAAACCATAGCCTTGACTAGATGGACTTTTGTTGGCAAAGTAATGTCTCTGCTTTTTAATATGCTGTCTAGGTTGGTCATAACTTTTCTTCCAAAGAGTTAACTGTCTTTTTATTTCATGGCTGCAGTGACTTTTGAGCCCAAAAAAAAATAAAGTCTGCCACTGTTTCCACTGTTTCTCTATCTATTTGCTATGAAGTGATGGGACTAGGTGCTGTGATCTTTGTTTTCTGAATGTTGAGCTTCAAGCCAACTTTTTCACTCTCCTCTTTCACTTTCATCAAGAGGCACTTTCTGCCATAAGGGTGGTGTCATCTGCATATCTGAGGTTATTGATATTTCTCCCAGCAATCTTGATTCCAGCTTGTGTTTCTTTCAGCCCAGTGTTTCTCATGATGTACTCTGCATATAAGTTAAATAAGCAGGGTGACGATATACAGCCTTGACGTACTCCTTTTCCTATTTGGAACCAGTCTGTTGTTCCATTTCCAGTTCTAACTGTTGCTTCCTGACTTGCATACAGGTTTCTCAAGAGGCAGGTCAGGTGGTCTGGTATTCCCATCTCTTTCAGAATTTTCCAGTTTATTGGGATCCACAGTCAAAGGCTTTGGTATAGTCAATAAAACAGAAATAGATGTTTTGTCAGTTCCCCCAAATGTTTTATGTCTAGAGAAAAATATTACTCTTACCATAGAAAGGGAGATGTGGGACTGATTACAGAGGCATGTTGATAGAAATAACCTTCATATCAAATTGGAGGTGCTGGTAGACAGAGATCAGTCACATTCTACCATGTGACAATGTTTCTGTTATTGCCTTGCACTGTGATTTAAGTGTTGCATTTTTTTTTCTAGCTGTTCAAGTATTTGTCTCCCAAAATAGATGAGATGTGTTTTGATATCAGCATTGTGCTTTGCACATCTTTCCGTCTGCAGTGGTACTTTGTACAAAAGATTCTCAAATACAGGCTGATTAACGGAAGGATAGAGAAATCTAAATTCACAAGGCGTTATTTCCCAAATCCCACCCCCTTCATGACTCTTGCCACATTTCAGTGACACTAGGCTATGTTTTTACTATTTTTCATAAACCAGTGTCTTTTAAATCTACCTTGTGCTTGTGCTTAGTCACTAATTCACGTCCTCCTCTTGCAACCCCATGGACTGTAGCCCACCAGGCTCCTCTGTCCATGGAATTCTCCAGGCAAGAACACTGGAGTGGGTTGCCATGCCCTCCTCCAGGGGATCTTCCCAAAGCAGGGATCAAACCCATGTCTCCTGCATTGCAGGCAGATGCTTTACCATATGAGCCACTAGGGAATCCCAAGCCATCAGGGAGCCCTTAAATCTAACTAGTTTATTTAATAAACTTAACAAAAGTAATTAAACCCAGAAAATGAGTTTCATTTTTCATAATAGAAGAAAACCATAAAGTAAATACAGTGAAGCCACGACAATGTTATCAAGTTTGCATTATACATTCTTGTCTACCAGAGGTGTAAAGCTTGCTGGTACTCCTCTTGAGAGAAAGTAGGTTAGCAAATTGCAGAATGTGGATAAAGACACATTACAGATAAACTGAGACTTATCTTTCATATGATTGGATGAGCTAGTAGAAAACTGAAATGAGGAAAACTTTCTAATTATAGATTTCAGTATCATTTAACGCTGTGCATCTATGAAACTTAAAATTGCTTTGGGTACTAGCAGCGAGTGTCTCAGACTTTTGGAAACACTAATATAAAGTGATCTTAATAAGACATAGGATCCTGATTCAAAATGATGCTAATTTGAATTTTCAGTATACCTTGAAACACTGTAGTAAGTGACATTTATTTGACTTGCTTGAGAGCAGTTACCAACATGCTGTTTATTCAGAAAAGGAAGTCCAAGTAGCTCTGTCATATGCTTGCAGTAGCTCTTTATCCGGGCTGCACCTTAGAGTTAGTGAATATCATTGCTGCCATCTCATCCTAGTCTAATTAAATTAGTATCTTAAGCGGTAAGCTTTCAGCATTGTTATTTTTTTAAGCCCTCTGGGTAATTTTAACATGCTGCCAGAGTAAGAACAATTGGTCTGTAGCCCACCAGGTTCCTCTGCCCATGGAATTCTCCAGGCAGTAGAATTCCCCCTCCTCCAGGGGATCTTAGTATCAGACATTCAGTGTAGGCTGGACATTTCACATTCCTGGTGAATGACAGTCATCACATAAATGAAGAAATTCAGAGTATTTCCTTCTTGAACTATTTTTTGAGGGTAAATAATTATATTCCTCTCTGACATTAACTTTATAGTTTGCTCTCTTCTGTGGTTAAAATTGGTCTTGGATGTCAGTAGTCGGAAAAAAGCAAGAAAGGCAAACTTCACGTGTGTTTCTAGAGCGAGGGAGAGTGGCCCCCGAAGTTGCATTGGCCTCGTTTGTCACCATGTGGTCACAGTCCAATAACAGTGCAAGTAGAGTGTCTAAGCTCTGCCACTGTGTAGAAAAATTTTTACTGCATAAGAGCAACATACTTGGAGCTCCATTTCAGCTAACTGCCTTCTAAAAATTCTGCATTGGTGTATAGTGTACAGGATGAGCTTTATCCAAATAATTCAGGTTTTGAAGATGGCTCCCTATTTGTGGCAAAGTGTACACAAGCAAGAACGTGAGAATATTGTTTATCCTTCTAGTGTATTTTTCATTTTCGTTATTGTAGTCTTCATCTCTTTAGTTTTTCTTCATGTTTTCTCTTTGTTAAAAACTTGTAAATTCCCACTCTCCGTGTCCATTCTTCTGAATTCTTTGCTCATCTTTAGATCATTTTTCTTTACTCTTTCTCCAGTAGAATGCCTGTCTCCATTTCACTTAGTTTTTCTGGGGTTTCATCCTGTTCCTTCATCTGTTGCCTCGTTTTGTCTAAGCTGCTGTTTGTATTTTTATGTCTGTGGTAGAATAGTTCAGTTTCTTGACCTTGGAGAAATCCTATGAGTCCCAGCAGAGCAGTCCCCGCTAGTCACCCAAACTATACACTTTAGGAGTTTCCCCTAAGAGGTCTGCTTGGGTCCTTCTGCTGTGGCATCTGACTATGTGGATGGTCTGGTTGGCTTAGTTGGTCCCGAATCTGGTTGGTTGCCAGGCCCAGCTTTGTTCAGATGCTGCTGGGCTATTTAGACTTTAGGCAGCCTGTCTGCTGATGGGTTGGGGCCGTGTTCCTGCCCTGTTAGTTGTCTGGCCTGGGGCATCCCAGGACTGGCACCCATGCACTTCTGGGTAGGGCCAGACTTTGGTACCAATGAGCTGATATGGCAGCTGCTGTGTTTCTGCAATACATCTGATGCCAGCCTCTATGTCCCCAAAGTGAGCCATAGCTCACACCAGGAGACTTTCCAAGATCAGGTTAGGTCTGGCCCATGCTCCTAACAAATTACTGATCTTGCCCTTGGGTTCCAGTGTGCATGAGGTTTTTGTGTGCTCCGTTAGAGTGAACTCTTGTTTTCCTTAGTCCTGTAAAGTGAAGTGAAGTGAAGTCACTCAGTCATGTCCGACTCTTTGAGACCCCATGGACTGTAGCCTACCAGGCTCCTCAGTCCATTGGAATTTTCCAGGCAAGAGTACTGGAATGAGTTGCCAGTTCCTTCTCCAGGGGCCCTTCCTGACCCAGGGATCAAACCCTGGTCCCCCACATTGCAGGCAGACGCTTTACCATCTGAGCCACCAGGGAAGCCCTGTGAGGCTCCTGCAATTAAGCCCTGCTGGCCTTCAAAGCCACACGCTCTGTTGGGCTTGTCTTCCATCCATCAGAACACCGGCTTGTGTAACCTGACTTGGGGCTCATAACTCTCACTCCTGTAGAAGAATCTCTCCAATACAATTATTTTCCACTTTGTGGATTTGATTATATTGTGAGTCCACCCCTCCTGCCCATCTCACTGTGGTTCTTTCTTTATATCTTTAGTTGGAGAAGATCTTTTCTGGTAGGATCTAGTCTTCTTTTTCTGTCTTTTTTGTTTTTAAAATTATGATAGTATAATAAGACATTTATACGAGACGTGGAAGATACAGAACAAAGTTACAGATAGTTCCACTATAGTACTTATTTTTTAAATAGGTAAATTAAAATTTGTAGTTGGAGTTGCAATATAAGACCCTCAAAAATTAATAGAATGAATATACAGAAAAGTAGAAGGATGTAGTAGGCCTGATAGTTTCCAGTCTTTTTCAGCTATGGTTGCTCTGCAGAGAGTTAGGGTTCTGGTGTGCTTGGGAGACTACTCAATTTTTCAGATTTGTTGTACTTCACACAGCAGTAGTTCACTCATTTGTACTGAATGGCACTTCACTCTGTAAATATGCCATATTTTATTTGTGCATTCTACTATTTATTTATATGAATTTCTATCATCAATAATGCAACTATGAACATTCTGATCCATGCCTTGTACCAGGTACATTATGCATTTCTTTTTGGATTAAATCTAGTAATAAACTTTCTGGGCAATAGGATACATATGTGTTCATCATTAGCAGATCATGCCAAATTGTTTTCCTTTCAGCTGTGCGTGAGTCCTAGCTGGTCCATATTCTCTCACTTTAATTTAACAAATAAACAACAGCAGCAACAGCAAATCACAGTGAGGGGGCTAGCCCAAAGGAAACGAACTTTAATAGAAGGCTAGAATATGACCTGACATGGACTTTTTTTTCCTGCTTACACCTTCTGTTCCTAGTGAGTGCTGTGGTTGTCTTCTCCATATTTTCTGTCCTTATCTTAAATATCCCAATTTTCATTTGGTTTCTGAAGTCCATATGTCATTGGGGATGATGATTTCATCTTTGATACTAGTGGTATGATATATAGTTACACCAAAATAATGAACATAGTCCCATCCTTTAGCCATAGATTTGGTTTCTTATGTATGAATTCATATGTATTCAGGCTAGTGATTCACAAAATGAGAACTTCTAGAGACTTTTAGAAAACTAAATATCTAGAAGAGTTTATCTCTTTTCATGGATGTAAATAAGGAAGCATAGAGGGAAGTTTTCGTTAGCATCTTCTGATCATACAGGCTTTCCTTGTGGCTCAGCTGGTAAAGAATCCGCCTGCAATGCAGGAGACCTGGGTTCAATCCCTGGGTTGGGAAGATCCCCTGGAGAAGGGAGCAGCTACCCACTCCAGTATTCTGGCCTGGAGAATTTCATGGACTGTATAGTCCATGAGGTCACAAAGAGTCGGACATGACTGAGCAAGTTTCATTTCAGTTCTGATCATCCAATTATGCCATCTTTGGGTTGAAGCTGATACCATGGAGGACAGAAGGACGAGATAGAAAGAATCCAAGTTGTTAAATGCATAGATGAGAAGCTGAATTGAAGCACCAGGAAGCTTATACTACACTAGGTTTAAAATTATATATCCTTCCCAATTTAATCTGAATATTCTGATGCTGTTTGCTATTTAGTTACTAAGTTGATTACAACTCGTTGTGGCCCCGTGGACTGCAGCCCATCAGGCTCTTCTCTCCATGAAATTTCCCAGACAAGACTACTGGAGTGGGTTGCCATTTCCTTCTCCTAGGGATCTCCCCGGCCCAGGGACTGAGCCTGCATCTCCTGCTTGGCAGATGGATTCTTTACCACTGAGTCACCTGGGAAGCCCAAATATTCTGATACTTGCAATAAAATTCATCTTTGCTAATAAAATCCCTCAGTCATTTATTTGATATAGGTCTTCAACAATTGTTAATAAACAGTTTGCATTTTGTACATTGGAATATATACATCTGATAGTTGACTTAGTCAATTAAACACATTTACCAACAGCTGCTGCTGCTGCTAAGTCGCTTCAGTCCTGTCCGACTCTGTGTGACCCCATAGACAGCAGCCCACTAGGCTCCTCTGTCCCTGGGATTCTCCAGGCAAGAATACTGGAGTGGGTTTCCATTTCCTTCTCCAATGCAGGAAAGTGAAAAGTGAAAGTGAAGTCGCTCAGTTGTGCCTGACTCTTAGCAATCCCATGGACTGCAGCCTACCAGGCTCCTCCGTCTGACCTAATTATCAAAAAATTGAGCATGGTATAAGCTAATGGGGTGTCACTGTAAGTAGAACAGTTCATCAGAATTGATCCTTAGACATACCCCTACTCCTACTCTAGCCTCTGTGCATGTATACATTCACGTGCACAGCTATGCCTAGAGCACCCTGCACATAAGCACAGGTTCTTACATGTCCTCCCTAGGAGATACAGAATTCACTGGCCACTAAAGGCCACACATGAAAGAGCAGCTTGTGCCCCAGTTCTCCTCACTAAACCACAGTGTTTCTCAAGAATCCCTCATCCTCCAGGGATATACAGAATGAAGTCTCCTCCTCCTATGATCAGATTCTAAGTCCCCTCCACCCCCTGGGATATATACTCACCTAGCATAGCTGCTCCTACACTTTATACCTAAGTCCACCTTTGGCAGTAGCTGGAGGATGGTCTTTGAAATAAACTTATGCCTTACCACTGCAGCAGGCACTGCTTTCCAAGTCATGAAAGAACCTAGAGAGTAAGTTGATCACATCCATTAAGTTAAATTACGAGCTCTGCTTTTATTCCTCAGTGTGAGAAGATCAAATCATTGGTATCTGCAATGGCAAGTTTATGAAATTTGAATGTTATTAACTTTGTGCTGAAGGTGCCATACTCTTATTGAACTCAGGCATAAACGAATTTATGGTCCTAAGGGAAAATGAGCTTGAGCAACCGTTTGTTTTAGATGATCTTACTTTCTGATAAGTGTAAAATCGCAGATTCTTTGGCCCCATTTCCTTTCTCAAACCCTTGCAGCATAATGGTTAAACATTTTGGTTTTGGCAAACTAAACGACTATTGGCAAATATCACTGTTTTTCTTCATCTGTAAAATGGAGATATTTATAGGAGTATCAGGGTTTTAAAGGTAAAAGTGGGAGAATATTTATGAAGTCCTTAAAGTTTATGTGTAGAACATGGTGAATACATAACAATAGCCATTGTTGGTATTATTTATCTTAGGAAAATTAGTCAGAAGAAAATTATTCTTTTCATAAATTTTACTTGTAAATTTCATATGCACTCATGGAATTTGTAGTTTGGAAACAGACAGTATGTGAATCGGTAAATGCACATTGTAACAAATGCTATGAAGCAGCTGAAGGACTGATGAGAAGATATGAAGGATCAGGTGGGCAACAGAGGCAGAGAAAACAGTGAGGAATGACCTCTACTGATGCTGAGAAGGTGGTTTTTATGTTGAAAATTGAAAGCTTATAAGGAATAAGCCATAATCAATAGCACTTTGGGAGGTGGAAAGAAGAGATTTTAGGCAGAGAAAGAAAAATATATATCCTGTATTTATGATGCCAAATACCAATGGATGTGAATATACCAAAGTGAGAAAACAAATGTTTTTATTGTTTCTCATCCAAACGTGTGCTGTTATACTGCCCTGCTGCTGCTTCTAAGTCGCTTCAGTCATGTCCGACTCTGTGTGACCCCATAAATGGCAGCCCACCAGGCTCCCCCGTCCCTGGGAGTCTCAAGGCAAGAACACTGGAGTGGGTTGCCATTTCTTTCTCCAATGCAGGAAGGTGAAACGTGAAAGTGAAGTCACTCAGCTGTGTAGGACTCTTCGTGACCCAATGGACTGCAGCCTTCCAGGCTCCTCCGTCCGTGGGATTTTCCAGGCAAGAGTACTGGAGTGGGGTGCCATCATCTTTTCCAAGAAAGTACAATGACTAGATTTTTCTTTCTACAAAACTGAGAGCTTTATTGAATCTGTGAAAATATGAAATACTTGGATTAAAATGTAAAAGTGTATAAACTTCATGATTATCTTCACAGTGTCAAGTATCCAAAATATGTACCAACATTCAGATATTTAAGATCTACTGTCTAATTGAGAGCAACCTCTCATCTCTTCACTATTTATTTCTTTGTCACTTTTTTCTTAAATTGATTTTTCTCATTATAAATATGAACTCATTACACTCAAATCATGCATGTAACTGTAAAGATGAAAATTAAAAGTAATATTCTAATTTATACCAGAGAATTTCAGTCAGAAAAGCTAAAGTAGAAAGTTGGAAATCTGTGCTTTTTTAAAGGGCCTACCTCAATGTACTGCACACACACACATACACACACACACAAATACACAAGGATAAGCACCCCTGGTTCACTCTGTGACTGAGATTCTCAACTTTTAATATGCATGTGAACCATTTGAAGATCCTGTTAAAATAAAGATTCTGATTCAGGAGTCCAGGTTGGCCCAGGGTTCTACATCTCTAGAAATTTCCCAGGAAATTCTCATGCTGTTGGTCCAAGGCTCTTGGTTGGATGGCTTTCTAACAGATTTTTGGTTTTTTTTTTTTTTAAGTTTTCAAAGATGAAAACTTCACAACTTTTTCTGGCTCTGTCTTTTAGGACTTATCACTCAGACTACAAAAAAAAAAATGTTTTTCATTATGGTAAGTTAAGAATAATGTTAATTATAGTCCTTTTCCTCTGCAAGATTATATTCAGTTTATAAAGGGTACGAGAATAAATAATCACTTCCATAGGCCATTACATTTAGGTAGGTGCCTTTAGCTAGAAGTTCAAGTTTGTTCTCAGCGCACACAACTGTTAATCAGTTTTCTTGCATCATTATCAATCTATTTCTGCCCAGGCTTTTTCACGGAGTTCACAGTTCCACAGAATGCCTTATCTAATTGTCATTATTACTAGAGCTCCCATCTATAAGTGAGGAGGCCTTAACTCCAGAGAATTCTGGAGAAACAGCCAATTTTGAATGAGAGAGGTTCTTTTTTCTTTTTTTTTTTAACAAATCTGGAAACAATCCCAGAAATAATCATCAGCCCCATTAATTTAGACCTCAGCTGGGAACACACTAAAGAATAAAAACTTCATTTATTTATAATGTAGGGGTTCATTATTTTTCTGCCTGGATAACATCTGTGTTTAGTTCTTCTCAGCCCATATTAGATCAAAGCCTGGAAGCAGTGTCTGGAGATTCAGGTTTTAGTTATGAGGTTGAAACTTTGTATATAAATCTACTTTCAGGGCTATGTGTCAGGTACTGGGCTGAGCACTTAATAAGCATTATCTTGAAAGTGTTAGTCACTCAGTCATATCCAACTCTTTGAGACCCCATGGACTGTAGCCCACCAGGCTCCTCTGTCCATGCGATTCTCTAGGCAAGAATGCTGGAGTGGGTTACCATTTCCTTCTCCAGGGGATCTTCGCAACCCAGGGATTGAACCTGGGTCTCCTGCAATGCAGGCGGATTCTTTACTGTCCGAGCCACCAGGGAAGCAAGCATTATCTTGCACAAAAAAATGTGATAGAATACTAGTATTAACTCTATTTTAAATATGAGAACTTAGTGAAGCTTAGCAAGATTAAATCATTTGCCCAAGGTCATAAAAGAGTAAGTGACAGACAAGATATGAAGCCAGAAGTCAAACCTGGTACTTTCTAACTCCTGAGTATATGCTCTTAATTTCTCTACTCCATTTTACCTTTTTGTGGCTAAGTAGGCATCCTAAAGTATAACCAAATCTGTCACTGACACTTTTACCTGAGATAATCTATGTGATTACTGTTTTGGCATCCAACAGATGATGACTCCAAGAGAATTACTAGGTGAAATTCTAGAAAGTAGTGTTCCTTTAAAGAAGTATCCCTTTTCTTTTCACTTCATGTATTTTTCCTCCTGGTTTTCCAGAAAATAGTAATACAGGTAACATGGCACCATCATACTTGGATTATTTATTTGCTAGTATGAGTAAGTACTGTGAATAAACATAGCTATTTAATATATATTTCCTTTCCTTTAAGAAACTTTGATAGGGTACATGTTTTCAAAGAGGAAAGAGGGAGGGAGAGAGAGAAGCTTCAGGAGAAAGGAAGCAAGAGGTTGAGATTCTTTTGAAAATGCACTTTCCCTGAACAAATTAAACAGAGATAAAATTTCATAATGATGACATCCAACATCCAGTGGGTCAACTACATTCTTTTCTCAATGAGTTATGAGAGGGATTTGAAATTTTCTTTATCAGATAACTTTTTTTTTCTTCTTTAACTAGTAAGATTCAGGTCATAGGATTAGAACTCTATTACACAGGGTTCATCAGTGCTCTAGAGAAATGATGAATTGAGGCTTAAGAGGAATTTTCCTAGCAGACAACTGCTCTCTGCCTGCACTGAAGTAGTTCTGAGTGCTGGCTGAAGCTTTGTCCAGCCCCTCACACATACCCTCTGTGGGTGATCTATGAAATTCAAATTTTGTTTAAGTTCTTATGCTAACTGAAGTGCAAGATTTAAGATTGGCTACGTTCGGTTTCATGAGAGTGTGTGACTCAGTTTTTATATTTCCTATTGTAAAGCTTTGAAGGGATAAAAAGATTACATACTTACTAAGTTGATCCATGCCAGTGATTACTTTTAAAACTTCATCTCCCATCCTCATTCTCAAACCAAATTAATCACAAAATCAGCTTTCACTTACCATCTTTAGTCATCTATCTGTCTATACATACAAATATATATCTCTCTCTATATATATCAATTGAATATAATACATAGTTTGAGAATATGATGTATATTCAGGGTAATGTGACAGTGATTTGATTTCTGACAAGATTCATTCTTACCATATCTTTATGCAAATAAACTGAAGATGAGGATCGGTATGAGAAAGTATTTTGTAATTTTTAATTTCACCATAAACATCAAAAGTAACCAATATTTATTGAGTATTGATGAAAATTGCAAGGTTTGCACTCCCATTAGGTCTGGAAACTATGATCATCTTATGTGTATGTGTGTGCCGGGGGTGGGGGCATGGAGTTTGGGGCAGGGAGGAGACAGACAATAGGAATTTCAATATCCTTCCAAAATCAGCCTTAGCTTCGGGTTTAGTTGTGGGTTTTCTGACAGGTTTTGGCGTAGAAAACTGAATCACAGAATATTATGTCACTTTTTGATCATTCAAAATAGATAATTTGATTTCTATGATTATATAAATAGTACATTAACCATTAGTATGAATTTCCAGCTTAGAAACTTTTACTATAATAAAGAGTGTTTTAAAGTCTACAGCTATGTCTTTCTTCATAGTACCAGGTTCTTAGCAATCAAGGATAAATGAACCACCCTTGCTTTCAGTGCAAGGGAGGGGAGGAAAGTACACATACACACACCCGGGAGGAAGAAAATGCAGCAAGACTGGCACTCTCCTTAGTAGTTCAGTTGAAGAGGAAGAGATTTGTCTGGTGGTTTGTGGGAGTGAATCTAATTATCAGCCTCTGACTTTCATTAATAGGTTGAACAAGTTAACTTCTCAAAGGAGAAAGAAGTCAACATTATGCCTGAGTGCCTAGACTAGATTATGATCACTTAAGCATTGCTTTCAGCAAAATTCTTGTGATTTGTTTCTTAATAAGTGCTTTGTGAAGCTGGGCAGGTGGGCAGGAAGAACATCAACTAAGGACAAGGCAAAGATAACTGGTAAAGCATGGTCTATTTATAGATGGGAGGACAGAGCATTCTGGAAAGCCAATGAGTACACCTGAACAGATTTTAATCTATGTCTGTGACGTTTAATTAGCTAGACTAAACCTCAGCTGAGAATTTCCCTGCAGTCCATTGTAACACATTCCCACCGCCCCACTTTATCATTTTCCACCAGTGGTCTGTGACTAAAAGTCAACTTGGATGGAGTCTATGTGATTCTTGATCAATATATATTTTTTTCTTAGCCTCACTAGACAAAAGTCTGATGATGACTATGAAGATTATGCTTCTAACAAAACATGGGTCTTGACTCCAAAAGTTCCGGAGGGTGATGTCACAGTCATCCTAAACAATCTCCTGGAAGGATATGATAATAAGCTTCGACCGGATATAGGAGGTATGTTAAAGCCTCTTGTGATGTGGGTTTTATACAAACGAAGACACCTACCACATTAGAACAAAGCATCAGCCTATTTCAATAACCAGAAGGATATAAATGATACTTTTACTAAATGTTAAAATAATCAACAAACTGCATTCAAGTCTGGGAGTAGATGAAGCATCGATAAGTTCAAAATGAGGAAAGATGATTTTCAAGCTAACTTGAGAAACAGCAATTTAAAATTTCCTAAACTGAGAGACTATAGAAAAAAAAAGTGACAGCTTCTTTATGAAGTAACACCAAAAACAAGTACACACCTACTGTATAGCATAAGGATCTCTACTCAATCTCTAATGACCTAAATGAGAATCGAATCTAAAAAAGAGTGGATATATCTGTATGTATAACTGATGAACTTGGTTGTACAGCAGAAACTAACACAACATTGTAAATCAACTGTACTCTAGTAAAAATTAGTTAAAAAAAAAGAAAGGAAGAACATACTGATTATCTATAGCTGTGTAACAAGCACAAAATCTCAGAGGTATAGAGTAATAAGCATTTATTTGCCACTTTGCTGGGGGTGGCCTAATCTAAGGTCAGCCAGGTTGAGGCTGTTCATTTAAGAAAGCTTTACTCTCATTCTCCTCCTGGGACCAGCAGACTAGCTAGAAGTATCCTTCTCATGATGATAGCAAAGAGTAAGAGAAAAGAATAGAAGCTCATAAGGCTTAATGCTTGGAATTAGAATTAGCACACTCACCTTTATCCATATGTTATTAACCAGTGTGAATCAAATGGTCACGCTCAAAGTTCAGAGTCAGAGAAATAGCCTCACTATTGTGAAGGCAAGGATATAGGTGAAGAGTCCAATCCCCCACAGAGAATTAGAGCATGGCACTTCAAGGAAAATGGATAAAGATGAGGGAGGTGTACTTATTGAATTGAAGCCCAGAATGATGTTATGAATCCTTGTTCATTAAATATTAAATGAAAATGGAGCGCATTCATTAGACCATGGATGTAATACTACAAGATTTTCACTATCAGTCCTCTTTGACAAATAGGTGTGTATTGGGTTTCCATATGGTTTTCTCATTTGATGAGTCACGGAATTCATTAAATCATTGAGGAAGATTGATTTTGTGTTGGCTAGAGGTGAATGAGGATAAAGTGGTCATAAAAGGAATCAACAGGGAGCAATATTTCAATAACAATTCATAATACTTGTTGCTTTTTATGTCTACTTCATATTTCTAATGCAGTTTATTCTCTAGGTCACACCATAGTTATTTATTTTCTATATGGGGCATGTCAGGTTACAATGCCCAAATCGATTCAAGAGCTTTAAGAAAAAAATAATAAAAGTCATGATATATGAAGAAGGAAGAAGAAAATCTATGCAGTATTTTCTTACTTATTCATTTTTATATAGTCTTAAAAAGGAAATCAGTTTCAAAACTGTGCTATGCTTAGTTAATGCCTTAATGTGCTTAAAAGGAGATATTTCTTTGAAAGCAAATAGCTAAATATAGTGAATTAATCACTAACTCCACATTAGTTGTGAATAAATCACTTCTAATGTAGCAAAATAAATATTTCTAGAATAACAAGGGCTAAAGTGTTAAAACATTATGCTTCTTCATATGCATATATTTCTATGGTTCTCTTTGCAGTGAAACCAACATTAATTCACACAGACATGTATGTGAATAGCATTGGTCCAGTAAATGCTATCAATATGGTAAGTTTCTAATTATTTATTTCATTAACAGACTAGAGAGGTAGTGTGTTATTATGGAAATAACAAGGACTATCCTTACAAAATTGGAAGAGAGAGAACCTTTCATATCTTTTTTTCCCTCTTGCAATATAATTATTTTTTAATGATTTGTATTAAAAACTAAATATGATCATGTGTATAAAATCAACTTGTGTAAAATGCTATAATCTTAAAATTCAACACTCATTGCTTATTTGGTAGGTACTGCTTACTATAAAATAAAATATAGTGCTTTACTATGTTTTAGAATATTCATGGTGTGGAGAGGTCATACTTCAAATCAGAATTGTTTCTCAGAGGAGAAATAGTGCATTAGATTTAACAACAAATGTAACTATATTTTTTTTATAAAGCTTTCTATCAAAATCTGAAATAACAAATTAGCTTGGAGCAGAAGAGGGTAGAGTAGAATAGAGTAGAACAATGAAACATAACATTAGTGACAGGGTAACTTTAAAACACCATTTACCAAATAAACAATAAGGACACTCTGCTGAATCAGATACAAAAGAACATTTATTGCCCTCAATGAGGCTGATTTAAAAAACTGTACCGCCACCTGCACCCTCCGTGCAAATAGGTTTGCTTGTTTAACCGTGAAACAAATGGCAACATGTTTCTCAGACTGTTTAGAATTATGATGAAGATTGTGAACATCTAAGAAGAATCAGTTATACATGTAGTCTATTTTAACACAAAACTTAATAATTTCAGGAATACTGGTACCCGGAACTACTGTCCCAGGATCACAGTTTGTGAAATGATGGTTTAAAGACTTTTAAAACGTGTTTGTGTTGGCCAAAGTGTAGGTCAGACATTCTTGAGTTGCTCTATCTACTGGCAAAGCAGGTTCCCCTTCCATTACTTGTGGACTACAAATATAGAATTAAATTGTAAACAAAGTGGTGTGACTTACCCCAGTGGAAATGCAGCCAGTTCCATGGAGATACAGGACAAGAGTGCAAGGATACAATCCAGAACAACAGAAATCAGGCAAAGGAAGGAGATTCTAGTCTGATCCTGACAAGCTGTGTTTCTTAGGCAAATAAACAATCTCCCTGTGGCTTGTGGTGGTTTTTTTTCTTTTGATGTGTATTCTTCCTCATAAATGATGATGGGCTAAGGGGACTAGGAAATGTGGATGGTTTCCATTCTTCAATTCTCATATTCTAAGAACATTAGGGTCATGCTCTAAGAGCACTAAGGGTTTTTTCCATTAATTTTCTCATGTGTATACAGATTAAAATCAAGCTGTAAAATAATACTAAATAAAATCTAAATATGACAGCCAAATAGATCTTGGGTGTTATGGCTCCAGGTCAAATTTACATCAAACTTTCTTTTCTTTGATTAAAGTCAATTGTGTACATGAGGATAATCATTAGAGTTCCTTGTCATCATAGCACTTTTTGAATATGTTTTGCGACAGATTAGTACAGTAATAAAGATTATCTTTTAATTGGTGCATTTCTTCTTGTTTAGAAAAAAAGACAATTGTAATAGTAAAAAAAAAAAAAATTAGTTACCTTACAGTGAGTGTTTGCCATCTGCCAGACAGGGCACAAAGTATTTTTTGTATAGCGTGTATCCCCCTTTTCTATCTTCACACTGCTTAGATCTTCTGGTGTCCTCAATTTATTATGAGGCAACCTAAACTCCAGAGTTCTAGTTTAGAACTCTTTTTGAGTGTTCTGGACTTTGTTTTACTCTGTAGCAGTGATTTTTTGAAGCTGACTAACTGATTTCCTCAAAAGACAGTTGGCAATGTCTGGAGATACTTTTGGTTGTCACGACTTGGGGGTGGGATTTTTTGTTGGTGCTATTGGCACTTAGTGGGTAGAAGCTAAGAATGCTAGTAAACATCCTAAAATACGCAAAATTGCCCCCACAACAAAGAATTAGCTGGCCAAAAATAACGTGAGAAACTCTTCCCCATAAATACCAAATGCAAACAACTGTATCAAGGCTATGAATTTTTGTCAGAATTTATTTACACAGGTCTGTTTGTTCATAATGTATTAACTTGTCTATAAAAGATGGGTGAGTCTCCTTAGCCAAGCTTTTGCTTTCTTTTGGATCATTCAAACACAAAGGAGCTTTGCTTTGTATTGGCAATGAGATCATAAATGATAAATACAAACAAATGGTCTATAATACAATCCTACTATATTAAGGATGTTCCATTTCACCTTTTTCTTTAAAATAGGAATATACAATCGACATATTTTTTGCCCAAACATGGTATGACAGACGTCTGAAATTTAACAGCACCATTAAAGTCCTCCGACTGAACAGCAACATGGTGGGGAAAATCTGGATTCCAGACACTTTCTTCAGAAATTCCAAAAAGGCAGATGCACACTGGATAACCACCCCTAATAGGATGCTGAGAATTTGGAATGATGGTCGAGTGCTCTACACTTTAAGGTATTCTTTTGGAAAAGGAAATGAGTAATTGTTGGGAATAAAACAAAGATCAATTATGTTCTCTTAGAACAAAAAGAGCTAAGATGTCAAACCTAAATCAGGATTGGCATGCTTGAGCAAAATAGTATGTGATGCTACAAAATTAGGTGTTTTTTTTTTTTTTCTCTTATCAATGAACTTTTTCAAAGGATACAGTTAAAACATTTTCTGTGACTGATATAGGAACTCTTTTCTCACAGGGGTATGAAATTTCCCTTGCCTTTATGAGATCATCTAACCTTTATACCAGTCTGGGGTTTTTATGTGTATGTCCTGCTACATTAAAATATGGACACTAAAAAATAGTCATACTTAGGAGTTGGTATGCTTGGAAATGTTTCTGTTTCCAAGAAAACCATTACTAAAGGAGAATTTTTGATGTGGGAATCTGTACATCCTTTTCTTTTTAGCTGCACAATGGTATAACTAGAATGAATTCCATCTCGCAACATCCACTCCCCACTACATTGATAGGCTATTTGACTTTTTTTTTTTTTTTTTGCTATTTTTGGAATAAATATTCTTGGGGAAAACTTTAAGAGGAGATATCATTTATTTTCTGAACTTAAATATTAAGCCAACATTAGACAGGTTTTTGACTTAAGTTAATGCCATCATCTTAGCACTTCATAATTGCATACATTTGAATTTTTTATGTTGAAGTTTCTCATTGGTGAGAGTATATTATGAAGTCAGCATAATAGATAAGTACACACGCTTAAGAATCAGACAAATCTGGCTTTGATGATTAGCTCTGTATCCTACTGTCCTGTGCTCAGTTGCTTCAGTTGTGTCTGACTCTGTGCGACCCTATGGATTATAGCCTGCCAGGTACCTTTGTCTATAGGATTCTCCAGGCAAGACTATTGGAGTGGGTTGCCATGCCCCCCTCCAGGGGATCTTCCCAACCCAGGGATCAAAGCCACATCTTCTACATCTCCTGCACTGAAAGGCGGGTTTGTTACCAGTAAGGCCACCGGGAAGCTCCTGAATCGTATTATTTGTAGGTATTAGGCAATTCTCCAGGATTTCTACAGGAGTGGTAACTCTTCAGAATATGTACAGGACTAGAGGCAGCTATCTGGTAGCAGGGGTCTAGCTGCTAGGAGTATCCCAAAGTTTTATTTGTATGGTAAGTATGATGTTTTTTCTTAGTTACATTTTTATTTAGAGGAATGAGGTAAGAAATGATGGGGATTATTGGCAAAGGAGGTACCTCTACCACCATGACATACGCTCCTACCCTAGTAGTGCAACTGAGCACCTTTCATTCATTTTAAATTTCTATAAAATAGACTTAATGATTCTTACCTTACAGAGTGGTAATAAGGACTAAATGGGGTGATATGCAAAATGTTTAACTGCTGCTAAGTCGCTTCAATCGTGTCCAACTCTGTGAGACCCCATAGACAGCAGCCTACCAGGCTCCCCTGTCCCTGGGATTCTCTAGGCAAGAACACTGGAGTGGGTTGCCATTCCCTTCTCCAATGAGTGAAAGTGAAGTTGCTCAGTTGTGTCCGACCCTCAGCGACTCCATGGACTGCAGCCTACCATGCTCCTCCGTCCATGGGATTTTCCAGGCAAGAGTACTGGAGTGGGGTTCCATTGCCTTCTCCAGTGTTTAACATAGAACCTAATAAAAAAGTAGGCACAAGCAGACATTTAAATTATTTGTATATATTTTCAGTAATAAATAGGAATAATGTGATTCTTCTAGATCTTAGTATCCAGGATCTTATAGCTTCAAAATATTTCATGTTAAATGCCCTTCTGATGTATATTTTATGCCATATGTAAATATTCAAGATATAAAATTCAATACTTTAAACTGGATCCATAGCTCCTGTCATCATAGTTACATCAGTTAGTAGGAAAAACAGCCATAATTGCAAAAGAAATTCATTGCATATGTTTTGATTTCATCATGGGTTTTATTAAATTAGATGTGAGGTAATGATTAGAATTGGAGAAGGCAATGGCACTCCACTCCAGTACTCTTGCTTGGAAAATCCCATGGACAAAGGAACCTGGTAGGCTGCAGTGCATGAGGTCGCTAAGAGTCGGACACGACTGAGTAACTTCACTTTCACTTTTCACTTTCATGCATTGGAGAAGGAAATGGCAACCCACTCTAGTGTTCTTGCCTGGAGAATCGCAGGGATGGGGGAGCCTGGTGGGCTGCCGTCTATGGGGTTGCACAGAGTCGGACACGACTGAAGTGACTTAGCAGTAGCAATGACTGGAATTAGAATCTACTGGAAATCAATTTTTTTCTGCTAAATAAGAGCTCAGTCTAGCTTTTGAAGTATCAAGTAAAGTTATGCTATCTGAAGTCCCTTTATCATTTCCATAATATTATAGTTATTTTTCACTTCTATTAACTTAGAGAAACGCTATACAATATTTAATTATGGAAGCCACCTCAAAATTATCACTCATGAGATTCATTCAAGATTTGAATGAGTTTGCTAATCTATGTAAAGAGATTATTTCATTCTTGTTGCTTATCTATAATGAGTTACAAATGTGTATATATGTGCATAGATATATATCTGTGTAACTATCTGCAATCTGTATTATCTTCAATTTTAGCAATTCCAGTTTAATTTGGAGAAATGATACTAATAAAATATCAAATTTAATTATAATTTCACTTATGAATAAAGCTTATCTTTTCTTTGGAAGAGCATGTAATTACTGAGTGACAATGATAAAAACTTCCAGCTTTGGAGACACAGTCTTGGGCTCACACCTCAACCATGACACTAGCTTTGTCACTTCGGACAAGTCCACGTACAATAAAGCCATAATAACACTTACTGAATGAGAGAAAAATTCACCTTACCTAGTGCCATGCTGGCAATTAAGGGATCAATGATGATTAGTTATATCTTAGGACCAGTAATTGCTCTATTATACCATAGAAAAATTACATTCATGCTGAACTTTTAATAGAAAAGGTTTATAAGATAAATTTTTAATGTTAAGATTGATAACTGTAATTATAAGAAGTATAGCTAACAAATATGAAATTTAAAATATCATCAACCTATCACCATCACAATTTAACATTATAGTCATACTTCCCCAAATGTGGTCAAAACATCTAGGACTCCTTTAAATTTTATCCCTCCTAGAGCTCTGGCCTCTATCGGGAAAGAAAGTCTATATGTTTAGTAAGCACCTCAGGGCCTCTGAGGGCTTCCCCGTGGCTCAGAGGTTAAAGTGTCTGCCTGCAATGCGAGAGACCTGGGTTCGATCCCTGGGTCGGGAAGATCCCCCTGGAGAAGGAAACGGCAACCCACTCCAGTATTCTTGCCTGGAGAATCCCATGGGCAGAGGAGCCTGGTGGGCTACAGTCCATGGGGTCTCAAAGAGTGAGACACTTCACTGAGTGACTTTACTTTCACTCTTTTTCAGGGAATCCATGACAGACATTTTTCTGATACATTTGTGCATTTAACATCTGATTGCTACTAGACATTCTTCTATTCTTTAACATCCTGTATAATTGCTCTATAGTGTTCCTTTGTAAGGACACTTAATAATCTGTTGTGAAACACAAGTATTTTTAAACTCACATATAGTAATTTAAATCTAACAGCTAACAAGTACTTACATGCAGAAGGTTCTGCTGTAATTAGCAGATAAGTTCTGAGAATTATCTGCATTCATTTACATGCAAACAGTAAATGGGCTTAAGTTCTTAAAAGAGTTTGTTCTATTAAGTAAGTTAAGTGAATTCACTGAGCAATCCCATGTATGCAGTTAATTTGCCAAAAATATAGGGGATAGTAAGTATTGAATAAGCGAAGTTGAGGTCAGTGAGACTTTATTGTTTAGTCTGGGAAAATAAATGGACATTGTCTTACACAATTTTATCCTGGACTTGGTGAATTTCTTCAGTGAGGATCACGTGGTATCATCAATAAGAATGGGTGAGATACTGTCCAGGAATAAAAATAAATGGTTATTAGAAAGTGTGCTAATACATATTTAAAATTTTTTAAGCTATCTAAAATCTTTGCATTGTATCTTTCTACTTAGGCTGACAATTGATGCTGAGTGCCAGTTACAGTTGCACAATTTTCCAATGGATGAACATTCCTGCCCCCTGGAATTCTCCAGTTGTAAGTAATTACTCACTCTATATTCTGTATCCCCTCTCATCAGCAGTCTTTCTCATTGCAATACCATTTCATTGGGAAACTTACAGAGAATGCAAAATTGCATTACGCAGTGTTGTTGACTTTGAAGATTCTGATAATACCTTTCATCATTAAAAAAGAGATCTATTTTATCAGAAATTACAAATAGACTTCACTGAGGCATAAACTTGGAATAAATTGGCAGTGAGTTCCTGAATGCCTATGTTGGGAAGGATTGTAAAGCCTGGCCTTGTCTCAGTAGAAAGAGGTAATAGTGGATTATATATCACTCCTTCCATGGGCCCAGAAAATATTAGCAGGATATTTGTTAGTTGTTTTCTCCCTATGTGGGCTTCCCTGGTGGCTCAGATGGTAAAGAATCGGCCTTCAGTGCAGGAGACTTCAGTCTGATCCCTGGGTTGGGAAGATCCTCTGGAGAAGGGAATGGCTACCCACTCCAGTATTCTTGCCTGGAGAATTCCATGGACTAAGGAACCCAGCGGGCTACAGACCATGGAGTTGCAGACAGTTGAGCATGACTGAGCAAATGAACAGAAACAGCAAAATAACAGAATAGAAAATTACCTCCTCCGTCTGGAGTTCTAGTAATATGTAAAACTAGTTATCTGCCAGTGAGCAAAAGACTGATTTGGGGGTCATGTGAAAGTGAAAGTCCCTTGGTCATGTCCAACTCTTTGTGACCCTGTGACTGTCCATGGAATTCTCCAGGCCAGAATACTGGAGTAGGTAGCCTATCCCTTCTCCGGGGGATCTTCCTGACCTAGGAATCAAACCAGGGTCTCCTGCATTGCAGGCGGATTCTTTACCAACTGAGCCATCAGGGAAGCCCTATTGGGTTCAGTTAAAATCCCAATCCCATCACTATAGATATGAACAAATTACTAAATCTCCCAATGAGTCCACAACAGGTGCCCATAGAGGTTATAAGACCTGCCTCACCTCAATATTGTTTTGTTCATGTAATATATGTAAAATGCCTATGCTACCTTCCACATAATAAGACTCAATCAGAAGCTGTATTATTTTATTTATTATTATTATTATCATGAGATTATATACCCTATAGCAAGAATATCCTTGATGATTCTAGTAGGAATTAAGCTTTAGTAACCTTCATAGGTATTTCCTGCCTAAATCAAAAACAAGCCTCATTTTTTTCCCACATTTGCCTCACCTATTTGTTCTGTATTCATGTTAGATTGCTTATTTCCTCCTTATTTCTGAACTCTCAATTGTGTATATTGTGTAGAAGGAAAGACTATGAATTTTAAAAATTTAATATATGTATAATTTATCAGCCAGGGAGTAATGGAGATGCCTAAAAAGAAACTGAATCATAATAACAATACTTTCAAAAAAAGATTGGAAAAGCAATCACCTGTTTTGACAAACATTTCCAGAGGGAAACAAAAAGCAAAACAAAAAAAAACAAAACAGAGGGCACCAAAGGAAAAATTCCTTGTATATTTTATATATATTGAGAAAAGTTCTCATTATAAATCTTATTTCATATGTTTTACTTATCCAAGGATAGACTATTTTTAAGTGAAAACTCCCCTAAGCTTTAGGATGTGGTATTTACTTTCTTTTAATTTCCAACTGAGACTACTCCTCTCCTGAGCTAGATGAAACTTAAGAAGCAATGATTTCTATGCCATCAGGTTGCTGATTGACAATTGTCTTCTGAGCCCAAAATCAACTTAGTATTACTTATTGCTATCAAAACAATTCAATCACCAACATATTCTCCATAGGAAGTTCCTTAATATTATCATTCTTAAATTCTCAGTTTTCATCACATCCTGCACTACCACCCAACCACCACCCTCTCAGTAGCAACCTGGGGATCCTGCTTTCTTTCTTTCTTTTAAATTAATAAATATAGTAGGCAAAAAGTTGGACCAAAACCAAAGAATAAAAGAGACAAGGGATTTTATTCCAAGGAGTCAATCACCCTCCATAATCAAAACTTACCTTTCCATAGAATTATTAGAAGACATACAGTGGAAAAGATTTCTAGTTTTGTGGTCTATCTATTTTACTTGAGTTTACCCTACACTTTACTTAATAGTAATGTTTATCCATTCAACAAACACATATTGAAAAGCAATTCCACAAAATAAGTATAATCACCCCCATGTAAGTACACCCATAGGTAAACAAATAATTTGGAATAAAAATTAGAAACTTGTCTAGGGTATTATGGAAAAGGTAAGCAAGGAAAAGTTACTAATGATCACTACATTGTCCATGTAACATTTGTTTCATGAATGCTTTCTGTTGTTTTGGCTAAACATGACTGAACCTTAAAGAATCGACATAGGTATCTTCCACTTGGCATTTCCACTTACTACTTTTAATTATAGTTGTATATTAAAAAGAAGCCTCAACAAATTGAGTGTGAGAATAATATAAATCGTTGAGGTAATTTATTCCTTCTATTCCAAGGACACGCCCTGTACAGGGATTTGAATCTTTTTCCTTCTACCCAGGGACTGAACCTGTGGCTCCTGCCACATCTCATGCATAGCAGGCATATTCTTTACCCCTGAGCCATTGGGGACATCCTAGATACTTCTTCTTCCATTATTTTCTGTTTCTACATGACTCAAAATCTCACGCTTTTGAGTCCCTTTCACCAAAAACAATATCCTGCATATGTAGTGAGAGGAGAGTGAAAAAGTTGTCTTAAAGCCCAACATTCAGAACACTAAGATCATGGCATCACTTCATGGCAGATAGATGGGGAAACAGTGGAAACAGAAGCTGACTTTATTATTCTGGGCTCCAAAATCACTGCAGATGGTGATTGCAGCCATGAAATTAAAAGACGCTTATTCCTTGGAAGGAGAGTTATGACCAACATAGACAGCATATTAAAAGGCAGAGACATCACTGTGTCAACAAAGGTCCGTCTAGACAAGGCTACGGTTTTTCCAGTGGTCATGTGTGGATGTGAGAGTTGGACTATAAAGAAAGCTGAGTGCCAAAGAATTGATGCTTTTGAACTGTGGTGTTGGAGAAGACTCTTGAGAGTCCCTTGGACTGCAAGGAGATCCAACTAGTCCATCCTAAAGGAAATCAGTCATAAATATTCATTGGAAGGACTGATGTTGAAGCTGAAATTCCAATACTTTGGCCACCTGATGCAAAGAGCTAACTCATTGAAAAAGACCCTGATGTTGGGAAAGATTGAAGGCAGGAGGAGAAGGGGATGACAGAGGATGAGATGGCTGGGTGGCATCACTGACTCAATGGACATGAGTTTGAGCTCTGGGAGTTGGTGATGGACAGGGAAGCCTGACATGCTGCAGTCCATAGGGTCACAAAGAGTCGACACAACTGAGCGACTGAACTGAGCTGAATGCTTCTTAATACAGGATCACCATCCAAGTCACAACTATTTGGTTATTTCCTTCAGTGTATTGTTCATAGAAAGTGGTTGCTATGTATATTCATTTTTAATAAGTTTAAATGTTTTCCTATCTCATGGCAGATGGCTATCCACGTGAAGAAATTGTCTATCAGTGGAAGCGTAGTTCTGTTGAAGTGGGTGACACAAGGTCTTGGAGACTTTATCAATTTTCATTTGTTGGACTGAGAAATACCACTGAAGTAGTGAAGACAACTTCTGGTAAGATGCACTTGAAAATAATTTTAAATGACTTTTCCAGAATTTAAATTCTGGTGTAAGTGATTTAGAAGCTTTCAGTACTTGTCTAGAAATGATATTCAGCCAATTAAATGTGTTAATTTACTAGAGACAACTATAATTGGTATTCTAGCACAATACATAAACATAAATGGATTTTATCAGTTTAAAGCAAGTTGGATTCAAATTGGATAAGTAAATCATTTGCTTAATTTCCTTTAGAAAAATCAATGTCTATTATTTAAAAAGAAGAAAATATTTATTAGGCATAGATATAATATTTCTTTTAAGAAATATGTTTCATAATATATTGAAATAGCTGCATTTAAAATATCACATGGAAATGAAGCAACTGACAAAGAACTAGTCTCAAAAATATACAAGCAACTCCTGCAGCTCAATTCCAGAAAAATAAATGACCCAATCAAAAAATGGGCCAAAGAACTAAACAGACATTTCTCCAAAGCAGACATACAGGTGGCTAACAAACACATGAAAAGATGCTTAACATCACTCATTATCAGAGAAATGCAAATCAAAACCGTAATGTGGTACCATTTCACGTCAGTCAGAATGGCTGCTATCCAAAAGTCTACAAGCAATAAATGCTGGAGAGGGTGTGGAGACAAGGGAAGCCTCTTACAACGCTGGTGGGAATGCAAACTAGTACAGCCACTATGGAGAACAGTGTGGAGATTCCTTAAAAAACTGGAAATAGAACTGCCTTATGCCCCAGCAATCCCACTTCTGGGCATACACACTGAGGAAACCAGAATTGAAAGAGACACGTGTACCCCAATGTTCATCACAACACTGTTTGTAATAGCCAGGACATGGAAGCAACCTAGATGTCCATCAGCAGATGAATGGATAAGAAAGCTGTGGTACATATACACAATGGGGTATTACTCGGCCATTAAAAAGAATACATTTGAATCATTTGTAATGAGGTGGATGAAACTGGAGCCGATTATACAGAGGGAAGTAAGCCAGAAAGAAAAGCACCAATACAGTATACTAATGCATATATATAGAATTTAGAAAGATGGTAACAATAACCCTGTATGCGAGACAGCAAAAGAGTCACAGATGTATAGAACAGTCTTTTGGACTCTGTGGGAGAGGGAGAGGGTGGGATGATTTGGGAGAATGGCTTTGAAACATGTATATTATCATATGTGAAATGAATCGCCAGTCCAGGTTCGCTGCAGGATACAGGATGCTTGGGGCTGGTGCACTGGGACGACCCAGAGGGATGGTCTGGGGGGGAGGTGGGAGAGGGGTTCAGGATGGGGAACACATGTACACCTTTGGTGGATTCATGTCAGTGTTTGGCAAAACCAATACAATATTGTAAAGTAATTAGCCTCCAAGTGAAATAAATAAATTTATATTTTAAAAATATCACATGGGGAAGATTAACTTTTCAAAAATGCATAAAAATGACCATAGTATATATGGACTAATTCCCTATTCAGTAATGAAATGGTTTAAACTGGCTCACTGTGAATAAGGGACTGGGTTTTGGTGTCAGACAGGCCTGGGTTCAAATCTCAACTCCATCAGTTACCAGCTACAAATTTTAAGAAATTAGTGTATTTCTCAGGAGACCAGCCTCCTCAGAGAAACGGTGTGCACAAAAAGATCTGCCTTATAGGCATATTACATGTATAAAAAAAAGATAAAATGCTTAGAATAAAACCTGACAGCGAACAAACATTCAATAAGTGGTATTGCCTAATAATATTGATTCAAACTATCAAGTACGTCTGGGGCCTAATGTGGTCAGGGCTTCAGTTTTATCAAGAAAAACTAAAAATCTATAATCTTATATCAACTATCATAATTTTAACAGTATTAAAAACGTGGGACAAATCAGACATATTTCTAGACTGTATCTATCTCACAGGTGGGTATAGGTTCATACAAACCCTTTGCAACGCTGAGTACAAACGCCATAAAAATTACTCCAGCTACTCCTTTTTAAAGCTATGTGAATTTGAACATGTCCTAATTTCAAATATAAACATTATGTTCACAACTTACCATCTATTAAGATATATCTTTTTATATTTGTTTCCTTAAGTCGCTTTCTGATTATTCATTTACACATACTAACTTTTCTTCCCCTTAAATTCATAGGACATAGTTTTGTGTTGACTAAAAAGCTTTGGTCTACTGTACAGAAAGAAACAAAAACCTAGACAAACATGGAAATTTAAGATTCAACCTTCATAAATACCATCCTTTAAATCAAAGCTATCTGGCCCTAATATTGTTTTTGGCATTTTCAGCTTTCTTAAAAAAAAATTAAACAAAACTCTTAAACAGCAAATAGAATCCAAAAGAAAATCAAAGAACTGCTCTAGTCTATTTTTTAAAATGTGGCCTTATGTTCTCTTATTCACTGGAAATCCTGACCATCAAGTACTAGAACAGTCCTTATTTTGGTCCCCATTAACAGATTCAGGATTGTCTTAGAACAGGTCTTCCATCTGTGAAAGAACATATGTAAAAATATTCTCTAAGTCTGCATGCTTCCAGAACAAGAAAAAGGGTGTTAAATTCTGCTGTGTATGCATATCTCTATAGTTGTTATAGCACCCTAAAACAGAACCCACAAACTTATGACTAGCAGATTTTTTGTTTAGTCACTTGAGCCCAGAATGGCCTTAAAACCAATTAATGGTCAGGGAAGTGTTGATTTGACATCACAAGGTTTAATATCATCCCCTCCCCAAAGTCTCATACTGAGAATGATGAGTATTTACTGTCTAATAAGAGATAAATTAAAGATTTTAAAATTAAAAAAAAAAAGAAAAAAAAAGATATTTCCAAAAGAAAATAATCTGTTTACTTAAAGCATGGCAAGGAAATTTATCAAGATATCACTAAACTACTTTTCTTCCTAGAGAAATCAAAGCAAGCCTGTATTGATATCAGAGTTGATATTGAATAGCATCATTTAATTGGAGTTGGCCTCCATCTTGGTCTTTTTGTCCACTCTCAGCTCTTGCTGGTTTTTGTGTGTGTGGTACCATTTCAATTGCCTCTGAGGTAAAGGACTGAATTGAAACCTAACGCCCATGTTGAGGAGCATCTTGATTCTTGTAATAGTTGGTTGTGTAATGATCAAAAGTTTCTGTGTGTTACTTTGTTTTATTTCTGATGCCATTCTTATCTTCAAAGCATTGCTCCATAACTAGTTAATACCTACAAGGAAGTTACATTAACAACTTTCTTGAGAAGTTATCAGAGGACCACAATTATAGATTTTTTGACTTCTGGTCATTACAAACAATGTGGTTTCTCTTAGATTTACAGCAAATGTGTCTTCTTTCGAGAAAACTGTCAAAACTAGGTAAGAATATTACCTAAAATTTGGCCTAGTTTACTGTATGAATTTCTAACCTTCTCTCATTCAAGTTCACCTTTCATGATTTTGTTATATCTGAGTAATGATTATTCTGTGGGTTCCTTAGTATTTTTTTCTTTAAATTGATTCCTTGTTATTAATGAAATGAATTTTTAAAAGGGAAGTTCATATTGGGACCATAATTGGAGAACCAGAAACATTTGACATGAATAGAAATTGATTAATATAATGAAAAATAAAGAAATGCTCTTAAATTTTAAGTGCACATATTTGTGTTTCCCAGACTCTGAATATGTTAGAAAAGAAAGAGAAAAAGGAAAAGAAAACTAGCATCAAAGTAAAACACTTCTTTGATTTAAACTGAAGGATAGAAGAAGCAGGAAGGAATTTTCTTACATATAATTCAATGCTGTGTGATAATTCTATATACACCACGTGAATCATCTTTATCACTTATTTGCATTACTCGAGGAAAATATTGTCTTGGTGGTGGATTGATAAGGCTTGAAGAATACCTACAATCCATAATCAATACATCAAAATAGATTCTGGATCCATGGTTTCTCTGCAAACCATCTCTTCCTGATTGTTCTATATCTGGTAACAGCACCATCATTGTCCCAGTGAGCCAGGCGTGAACACTCAGAGTCACATGTCTGCCTCCCACATCTAATGAATCACGAAGGCACTTAGCCCTCTGAAATATCTTGTGTAACTGTCCTCTTTTCCATTGCCACTGCCACTGTCCTAGTTCACGATTTTATCTTTTCTCATCTGGACTGTGTTGGGAGCCTATTAAACTACGTTCCTGCTGTCAGTCTCTTTCCTACAGCCTATCCTTTATACATTAATCATAAAAGCTAGCACTTACTGAGCACTAAGTACATGTACCATAGCAAACATATATATATATATATATATATATATATATATATATATAAATAAATGACCTACTTTAATTCTTATAACTACAGTCATATTTAGTGTCATTAACACTGAGGGTACCACTGTGGGTAAGGAAATAGAATTCTAGGGGTTCGTTTATTGCAGGGATCAGAGACGGCAGCTGGGACATGAATTCAGGCGGTTTGCTTTCAGACTCACGCTCTTAGTCACTGCACTATTTTGATTTGCACTGTGGCCCAGTGAGTCTTCCTGAGCCACAACTTTCCTCATATCCCAAGAATTCAGGAGATTCGATTAAGCACAAGCTATAATGGGCTTCCCTGGTGGTTCAGTATTAAAAAAATCCTCCTGCCAAGGCAGGAGACACAGGTTCAATCGCTGGATTGGGAAGATCCCTTGGAGAAGGAAATGGCAACCCATGTTCGTATTCTTGCTGGGAAAAGGCCATGGACAGAGGAGCCGTCAGGGGTCCATGGGGTCGCAAAAGAGTCAGACATGACTTAGTGCCTAAATGACAACAACAATAAAATTTGTTCCTGATATATAAGACCCTGAGATCTTGGGAACTTTCCAGCTTGGTTTTCCATAATTTCTCGGCTGGTAACATGATTGCTATGTCTATGTTTTCCTGAATATAAATAGCCAATTCTATATACACATTGAATTTCAATCTCTTCTCTTTTGAATGTCTTGTCAGCTTATCCATACTTTCTTTATGAATTTAAAACATAAATAAGCGGTTTATCTTCGATGAGGCCTTTACAGATGGTAATGCCTAAACAACTTGGAGCAGTTTTTAAGAATGTGCACTCTTAAAGCCGGCAGCTCAGGTTTCAACATTGATTTGTATACATTATAGAATATATCAAAGTTTAATATCATCAATGTTACAGGGTTACTCTCAGGAATAAGTAAAATAATCCATTACAAATACTTAAAACTATGCCTAACACATAGAAAGGACTCATTAAATACAGGGCACCATCATCATTACCAAATTCAGAGCATTTTTCAGGCAGCTTATAAAAACATAATTTCTGCCTTGTTTTTTTTTTTTTTGGACAGTTGTTCCCTCTTTTCTTTTTCTTGGTGGTTTTTTTTTTTTTTTTTTTTTTTGGAAGGTTGTTTCCCTTTTTTTGGCTTCCCTGGTAGCTTGGACAATAAAGTGTCTGCCTACAATGCGGGAGACCCAGGTTTGATCCCTGGGTCAGGAAGATCCCCTGGAGAAGGAAATGGCAACCCACTCCAGTATTCATGCCTGGAAAATCCCATGGACTGAGGGGCCTGGTGGGCTACAGTCTATGAGGTCGCAAAGAGTCAGACACGACTGAGCACTTCTCTTCCCTCTTTTCTGCCCTCTCACTCCAATTAGTCTTCCCAGTGGAAGCCTTCTTATAATCATCTTTGTATCCATGATGCTATTAGCCTGGTGGTTTGCTTAGAATTATTGATTTGTAGGTAATTATAAAATGGATTGCTTGTGACAATTACATTGATAAAGCCATAAAATTTATCTCAAATAAGCAATGCAGAACTCTTATTTATTTTTTCCATTACTCATTGTTTACTTTGAAGTTGGAGATGTTGTTCTTTCTAGTCACATTGCCATGGCCAGTTCACCAAATTGTCTATATGATATCAATATGGTATCAAGCAGGGCTTTATTCCTGATGTTAGTGTTTTGAAATGTGGGCTAGAAAAATAGGCAAATGAGTTTCTTAGGGGAACCTACATTCTTGGGATCCCATTGCCATTATTATGAATCAAAAAGGAATATATCATGTTGTTCCTACATTAGAAAAATGTTGAATCTTCTTTCTTCTAGTTTTACTGAGATAAAATTGACATACAGAACTGTATAAGTTTAGGGATTCCCAGGTGGCCCAATGGTAAAGAAACTGCCTTTCAATGTAGGAGATGCAAGAGGCACAGGTTCTATCCCTGGGTTGGGAAGATCCCCTGGAGAGGGAAATAGCAACCCACTCCAGTATTCTTGCCTGGAAAATTCCATTAGGGAACCCTGGGGAGCTATAGTGCATGGAGTCACAAACAGTCGGATATGACTGAGCAACTGAGCATACACTGTTTAACTTTAAGGTATACAGCATAATGCTTTGCTGTAAATAGATTATGAAATGAAATGATTATCCTAATGACTTTAGTGAACATCAATCATTTCATATAGATAATAAATTAAACAGAAAACAAAATTTTTTCCTTGTGATGAGAACTCATAGGATTTACTCTTTTATAAATATAACATGTTTTTGTGTGCTATAATTACCATATAGCAGTGTTAATTATATTTGTCATGTGGTACATTACATGTCTAGTACTTATTTATCTTATAACTCAAAGTTTGTACCTTTTGGCTACATTCATCCAATTCTTCCTCCTCCCACTTCTAGTAACCACAAATATCTCTTTTTTTGAGTTTGTTTTTAAAGTATAATTGCCCTACAACACTACGTTAGTTCCTTGTACACAATACAGTGATTTGATATTTCTACACATATCAAAATAATCACCATGTTAAGTCTAGAAAACCGTTAAATCTTCTGTATCATCTTTAGAAATGTAAATATCATTGTTTCATAATTTTTGGTATTCCCATCACATTGAATATTACTTACCTCCTTCTTGTCTTTAATCTACCTTTCCTGGCTTTGATTTCCTGTGCAAGTTATGTTTTCTTGATTCTATTAGAAGAAATGCATAAATGCTAAAATTAAACTGAACTGCTAAATTCACCTTACTTTTCAAAAGTGGTATGCAGACCACAATTTTAGAAAACCAGCTCTGTGGATGAAGTTCATGTTAATTGCTTGGTTTCTAAACTGTATGTAATCCACCCTATATCTTCAAACCTTGTCCATTATTCTCCCACCACTCCCTTGATTGTCCTGAGGTTTTTTGGATGGGCTATACCTACTTCAGATCTCAATGCTCTATTTTTTCTTCATGCTAAGCTCAAGTTTAAACTTCTCTGATTATATTAGTATATACCTACTGGCCAGATAATTCTCCAAATAGGAAAAAAGAAAAATAGCTCCCACTTTCTAGGCTGTATTTTAATCTGTATGTCTTTGGCAAACCAAGGAGACACATGTAAAGCTACTCATCACTGAAGTAAACTATTTGGGGAGAAATAAAAAGGGAAATCAAAACATAAAACGTTAATGGTAATTTTTTCATTAAGAAGTTTGGAATGAACAACATAATAAATCTAAATGATAGAAGAGAAATAAACAACTTCAGCACCAGTCTGACAGTCTTCAGTTTTTGAGTCACAGTAAGTTGCGAGCCCATTTTAGTCAATAATAAGCTTTTCAAACTACTTGAAGCAACCTAATGTATTAAATTAAATCAGTATGAAAGACTGCAAAGATTTTTATTTTTAGCCTTCAATTTAGAAAATTAGTTTTGGTTTCAGGAGAGGAAAATAAATGCATTATGTAAAGAAAGCTGGGCCAGGAATGGCCAAGGAGAAGTCATTTGTCCATTCTGGGATGAAAATTCCTTATTTATAAAGATAATGTATTTGACTAGATGCTTCTTTAAAGTCCTTAGACTAATTTATACTCTTTGATATAACCAAGATTACACTATAGATGTCTCAGGGTGGGAGCAACTTTCTTTATAGTTGATGTTTTCCTAGAATTTTTTGCTTCATCAAGTTTTCAACATTTACAAGGTGAGTCAAATGCAAAAATATACTCCTTTAGACTTTTAACTTTAAAAAGATGACATTCCTACTCCATTTAAGAACCTGTTATTAATGATATGACATTGTATTTATACTGAATATTAATATACTGAAGCTGAAACTCCAATACTTTGGCCACCCGATGCGAAGAACTGGCTTATTGGAAGAGGCCCTGATGCTGGGAAAGATTGAAGGCAGGAGGAGAAAGGGACGACAGAGGATGAGATGGTTGGATGGCATCACCGACCCGATGGACATGAGTTTGAGCAAGCTCCGGGAGTTGGTGATGGACAGGGAAGCCTGGTGTGCTACAGTCCACGGGGTTGGGAAGTCGAACATGACTGAGCAACTGAACTGAAGTAATTAATATACTACATTTAAAAATCCCACTTTAGAATGCAAGTTGGTGTAATTATCATGGAAAACAGTATGAAGGTTCTTAACAGTATGAAGGTTCCTTAAGAAACTAAAATTAGAGTTACCATATGATCCAGCAGTTCCACTTTAGGGTATATCTGGAGAAAACTCTAATTTGAAAATCTACATGCACCCCAGTGTTCACTGCAGCACTGTTTATGATAGCCAAAACAGGGAAGCAAACTGAATGTCCATCAACAGGTGAATGGAAAAAAAGACGAGGTGCATATATACAATGGAATGTTACTCAGCCATAAAATAGAATGAAATAATGCATTTTGCAGCAACATGGATGGACTAAAGATGATCATGCTAAGTTAGATAAGTTAAAATAGAAAGACATATGCCATATGATATCACTTACATGGGGAATCTAAAATATGATAAAATTAATTTATTTACAAAACAGAAACACTCACAGACATGGAAAACGAACTTCTAGCTGTCAAAGGTAAAATGTGGAGGAGGAATTAATTAGTAGTTTCAGATTATTAGATACAAACTACCATATATAAAATAGATAAACAACAAGGTCCTACTGTATAGTATAGGGAACTATATTCAATGTCATGTAATAATCTATAATGGGAAAGAATATGGAAAAGAATCTATATATATTATGATATATTAATATATGTATGTATATGGAGAAGGAAATGGCAATGCACTCTGGTATTCTTGCCTAGAGAATCCCAGGGATGGAGGAGCCTGGTAGGCTGCTGTCTAGGGGGTCACACAGAGTCAGACGACTGAAGCAACTTAGCAGCAGCAGCAGCAGCATATATGTATGTATAAAACAAAATCACTGTACACGAGAAGCTAGCATAATATTGTAAATCAACTATATGTGTGTGCTAAGTCACTTCATTTGTGTCCAACTCTGTGAGACCCTATGGACTGCAGCTTGCCAGTCTCCTCTGTCCATGGGATTCTCCAGGCAAGAATACTGGAGTGGGTTGCTGTGCCCTCCTCCAGCTGATCTTTCCAACCCAGGGATCAAATCTGCATCTTTGAAGTCTAACCTGCATTGGCAAGGTGGGTTCTTTACCACTAGTGCCACATGGGAAGCCCCTACTTCAATTTAAAAATGATTTAACTCTTAAAAAATCCCACATTGGAATTTTAAATTCTAAGTTTGCTCTGACAGTACCTACTGAGGATATAGAGGTGGAAACGGGCTGCATAGAGAAGTCATAGGAAATTGAAGAAAATCTAAGAAAAATTGTTTGGTTCCAGGGTGACACACTTCATTTCTTCTTACATTTATTGGCAAGAACCAGCTGTATGTTAAGGTGGAGATCAAATTGGCTGGGAAGTGTCATTCAGTTGTGTGATAGGAAGGGACAGTAGGTTTTACAACTTTCTAGCATACATGATATCATTGTTTTTCTCACAACAAGCTTCTCAAAGAGATAATGTTTTTCTCAGTTGACAGATGGAACAGCTTAAATCTAGAAGGGCTAGGTAATTTGTTCAAGACTATTCAGTAAGGGTTATTTACCCAGATTCCAAACTTTTACTACACTACCTCTTACAAGCACAGGAGATAAAGAGATGAATTAATTAGATAAAAATTATTCCTCAGCTTGATAACAGCTTGATAACAATTTTACCATGACAATGCCATAAAGTAGTACACATAATATGAGAACTATGCACATGTATTGACGTCAGAATTAATAAAATGTTTTAACTTTTAGGAATGGCAATTATATTTACATAGAGCAAAAAACTTAAGTGCGAAACAATTTACTGACAATATATTTTCCTTTTTCAGAAACACATTTATTGCTTATCTTATTCACTTGCTGAATGAACCTATGGGTCACCATGGAAACCTGGCCTTAACTAAGAAACTATTGAATCCAGTGTATTGGTGTAAATGTATTACTTGCAGAAAAATATCATCAGAGAAAAGCATAATAGAAGGATTGCATGACTACTATTTACAGTAATTTTGAGGTCTAATATCTTATTCTGACTATCAAAACCAGTCAGGTCAAGAAAATATTAATTTTTATCCAAGATATGGCATTTCCTAATTCAATTGAAATTCTTTTGCTATGTTTAAAAGACACTTTCATCAATGTGAATGATCTAACTAATGGAGCCCTCCTGTTAAGTTGCTGTCCTCATGTAAATGTAAAAGATGAAATACTTTTTAAAAGATATCAAAATGTGAATGAGGGAGACTGACTACAGACATCATTGAAGGTTCCTTTCATTCTGTTTGATGCAATCAAATAATTCCTTCATCTCATTTTTGCATTTTCAGAAAATAATGCTGCCCAGAATTGCACATATGCAAATCTAGGCATGTCACAGAATGGAAAGGGCGTCAAATAGCATGGAAGAAAAGAATGTTTTTTCTTTTTATATTTAACTTTCTTTTCTTCAAAAGAGGTCATTATGAAGGTCACAGAACTTTACATTACATAATAACCCTGAAAAGAATTTTGGGGGTTTACAAGTTGGGCTGACCAGAATTTGTTTACTATTCTCACTTGCCATTCCTGTAATCTATCTCTTTCGGAAAATCGAGGACAGCTGGTTTTATTCATCCATTTCAGAGCAGCAGAAAGAGATCAGAAAAGCCCAAGGACTAGAAAATTGACCCATATATTAAACATGACTCAGTATATTATTTTTTGTTTACTTTTATGTATGGTGTCTCTGCTATTCAAAAACTGACAACATTTCAAATTTAACATATAAACCATATAATAAATGTTTAAATTGATCCATTTCCAAATTAACTACTCTTTGTTATACAACATCTCTTAGGGAGATAAAAGGAAACAATAAAAAACAGCATTTTCTCTAGTTCTTCTCCCGTAAACATGCTTCCCTGGTGGCTCAGATAGTAAAGAATCCACCTGCAGTGCAGGAGACCCAGGCGATGGTTTGATTGCCTGGGTTGGGAAGACTCCCTGGAGAAGGGGATGGATACTCACTCCAGTAGTCTGGCCTGGAGAATTTAATAGACAAAGGAGCCTGGCAGGCTACAGTCCATGGGGTCACAAAGAGTTGGACACAACTGAGTGATTTTCACTTTGGGCTTCCCTGACAGCTCAGTTGGTAAAGAATCCGCACTTTGGGCTTCCCTGACAGCTCAGTTGGTAAAGAATCCGCCTGCAACACAAGAAACCTGGGTTCAATCCCTGGGTTGGGAAGATCCTCTTGAGAAGGGAAAGGCTACCCTCTTCAGTATGCTAACCTGGAGAATTCCATGGTCTGTGTAGTCCATGGGCTTGCAAAGAGTCAGACACAACTGAGCAACTTTCACTTTCATTTTTCTATCAGCTCTATAAGATGGTAACTTTGTGAATACTGAAGTACAGTAAATGACCTTGATAACAAGATGAAAGCTTCAATATAGATAATTGAGTTTACTTAAATAGGTTCCAAGTATGATTTCTAATCTGCCTTTACTCATATGATTTACAGCATTGTGCATCTTGATTTTTATCATTATATATATTGTTCACTACTAAGAGTTGAAGAGCTTTGTAATATAAAAGGCCATGTGTAAATCATGAGCTTTACAATAGCTCCTTGCTAAAGAGATAATGTAATCCAATCACTAACTGTAACTGCCTAATGATCATATTTTATTTTTTGATTTCTTGTTACCAGTGTTAGTGACTGAGAATAGAATTAGATTGAAAGAAAAATAAAAATTTAGGGCTAAATGTGAAAGATTAAGACCAACTGTAATTTGATTTTGGGTAATTACTCCAAAAAGGTAAAATAATTCTTTGTAAATCTAACCTAGAGTACAGATCATTAAACATGGACAGGGTTAAATTTTATTTCCATCAACATTGAACAATTGAGAAATTTTATATGAAAATTGAAACAACTTTATACCCTAAATATCTAGCTTGTGGTTTGCATTTGAAAATGATTGGGTAGAGTTGAATTCTCACTTCTCCCAGTGGGTGAGGCACACAATCTCTTTTTACAAAATTCCTACCACCCCCTGTTGTATTTTAAGGACTATATGATTTTCTTCTTGAATTACTGTTTCCTTGTTTGCCTATTAATTTTCTTTGGAGTATAGTTGCAAAGTGAATCAGCTGTGTGTTTATATATGTCCCCTCTTTTCTTGGATTTCCTTCCCATTTAAGTCACCAGAGAGAATGAGTAGAGTTCCCTGTCCTATACAGCAGGTTCTCTTTATTTATTTATTTTGTGCATGGTATCAATAGTATATACATGTCAGTCTTAATCTCCCAGTTCTTCCCGCCCCCTTGTATCCAAACACTTGTTCTCTACCTCTACACTTGTGTCTATTTCTGCTTTGCAAATAAGATAATCTACACCATTTTTCTATATTCCACATATATGTGTTAATATATGATATTCAGTTTTCTGAGTTGCTCCACTTTTTTTGGTAGATCTACACACTGAAATTAATTTTTTTAAAAAATCAACATTGAAGAGTTAAAAGGGACTTATAGAAAGAAATATCATATCTGTAGGTAGCAATTTAGCATGCCTATGCTTAAGTAAAATGTAAACACCAAGATATGTTTTGATTTTTTAAGATTTCCTATTGAATGTAATTTCTTTTGTTTTTAAACTAATTTATTTTACCAGGAGTATAATTACTTTATAATACTGTGATGACTTTTACCATATAGCAACATGAATCAGCCATAGGTATACATGTGCTCCCCCTCAACCCAAACCCCCCTCCCACACCCCTCTCCCTTGCTTCATGTATCAACTCACACTGGTCATCTATTTTACACATGGTAATGTATATGTTTCAGTTCTATTCTCTCAAATCATCCTACCCTTGCCTTCTCCCACTGAGTCAAAAATTCTTTTCTTTGTGTCTTTTGCTGCTCTGCATATAGGATTGTCAATACCACCTTTCTAAATTCTATACATATGTGTTACTCTACAGTATTTGTCTTTCTCTTTCTGACTTACTTCACTCTGTATAATTGGCTTCAGTTTTATCTGCCTCATTGGAACTGACCCAAATGCTTTCCTTTTCATAGCTGAGTCATAATCCATAGTGTATATGTACCACAGCTTCCTTATCCATTCATCTACCAATGGACCTCTAGGTTGCTTCCATGTCCTAGCTATTGTAAATAGTGCTGCAATGAACATTGGGGTATACGTGCCTCTTTCAACTCTGATTTGCTCGAGGTACATGCCCAGCAGTGGGATTGCTTGGTCATATGGCAGTTCTGTTCTCAATTTTTAAAGGAATCTCCATACTCTTCTCCATAGAAGCTATACCAATTTGCATTCCTACCAACAGTGTAAGAGGATTCCCTTTTCTCCACACACTCTCCAGCATTTATTGTTAGTAGACATCTTTTGATTTAGTTGTTATTGTTTTTAATTTTTTAATTGAAGGATAATTGCTTTACAGAATTTTGTTGTTTTCTGCCAAACAGCAACATAAATCAGCCATCAGTTCAATTCAGTTCAGTCACTCAGTCGTGTCCGACTCTTTGCGACCCAATGAATCGCAGCACACCAGGCCTCCTTGTCCATTACCAACTCCTGGAGTTCACTCAGACTCACGGCCATCGAGTCAGTGATGCCATCCAGCCATCTCATCCTCTGTCGTCCCGTTCTCCTCCTGCCCCCAATCCTTCCCAGCATCAGAGTCTTTCCCAATGAGTCAACTTCATATATCTCCTTCCTTATGAACCTCCTCCCATCTCCCTCCCCATCCCACCCTTCCAGGTTGATACAGAGCCCCTGTTTGAGTTCTCTGAGTCATACAGCAAACTTCACTGGCTATCAATTTTACATGTGGTAATGTAAGTTTTTACGTTACTCTCTCCTTATACCTTACCCTCTTTTTCCCCATCCCTTCCTATGTCTATAAGTCTGTTCTCTATGTCTGTTTCTCCATTGCTGCCCTACAAATAAATTCATTGGTACCATCTTTCTAGATTCCATGTGTGTGCATTAGTATATGATATTTATCTTTCTCTTTCTGACATACTTCACTCTGTATAATAGGTTCTAGGTTCAACCACCTCATTAGGACTGACTCAAATGCATTCCTTTTTATGAAAGTGAAAAGTGAAAGTGAAAGTTGCTCAGTCATGTCCAGGGGCCCCCCTGGACTATATAGTCCATGAAATTCTCCAGGCTAGAATACTGGAGTGGGTAGCCTTTCCTTTCTCCAGGAGATCTTCCCAACCCAGGGATCAAACCCAGATCTCCTGCATTGTAGGTGGATTCTTTACCAGCTGAGCCACAAGGAAAGCCCAAGAATACTGGAGTGGATAACCTATTCCTTCTCCAGGGAATCTTCCTGACCCAGGAATCAAACTGGGGTATCCTTCATTGCAGTCAGATTCTTTACCAACTGAAATATGAAGGAAGCCCTTCCTTTTATGGCTGAGTAATATTCCATTGTATATATGTACCACAGCTTTATCCATTCATCAGTTGATGGGCATCTAAGTTGCTTCCATGTTCCAGCTATTGTAAATAGTGCTCCAATGAACATAGGGGTACATGTGTCTTTTTCAATTTTTGTTTCCTCAGGGTATATACCTAGTAGTGGGACTGCTGGGTCATATGGTGATTTTATTCCTAGTTGTTTTTTTTTTTAAGGAATCTCCATACCATCTTCCATAGTGGCTGTATAAATTTACATGTCCACCAACAGTGCAAGAGGGTTCCCTTTTCTCCACACCCTCTCTAGCATTTATTGTTTGTAGACTGTTTGGTGATGGCCATTCTGACCAGTACTTTGGCCACCTGTTGTGAAGAACTGACTCATTGGAAAAGACCCTGATGCTGGGAAAGATTGAAGGCAGGAGGAGAAGGGGATGACAGAGGCTATCTTTGCCCCATTGTATATTCTTGCCCCCTTTGTCAAAAAAAGAACCCATAGGTGTGTGGGTTTATTTTTGGGCTTTCTATCATGTTCCATTGGTCTATATTTCTGTTTTTATGCTAGTACCATACTGTCTTGATGACTGTAGCTTAGTAGTATAATCTGGAGTCAGGAAGGTTGATTCCTCCAGCTCCATTATTCTTTCTCAAGCCTGCTTTGTCTATTTGGGTTTTTTTTTTTGTGTTTCCATATGAACTGTGAAGTTTTTTGTTCTAGTTCTGTGAAAAATGCCATTGGTAATTTGATAGGGATTGCATTGAATCTATTGGTTGCATTTGGTAGTTTAGTCATTTTCCCAATATTGGCTCTTCCAACCCAGGAACATGGAATATATCTACATCTGTTTATGTCATCTTTGATTTCTTTATCAATATCTTAAAATTTTCTGTATACAGTCTTTGTCTCCTTAGGTAGGTTTATTCCTAGATGTTTTATTATTTTTGTTGGCAGTGGTGAGTGTGATCGATTCCTTAATTTCTCTTTCTGATTTTTCATTGTAAGTTTATAGGAATTTTTCATTGTAAGTTTTAAGTAAGTGATTTCTATATGAGTGTGTAGACGTTTTGATGATGGCCATTCTGACTGGTGTGAGATGATACCTTATCATGGTTTTGATTTGCATTTCTCTAATAATGAGTGATGTTAAACATCTTTTTCTGTGTTTGTTAACCACCTGAATGTCATCTTTGCAGAAATGTCTGTTTAGGTTTTTTGCCCACTTTTTAATTGGATTGTTCATTTTTCTAGTATTGAGCTGCATGAGCTGCTTTTTTAAAATTTTATTTTATTTTATTTTATTTTTTTAAATTTTAAAATCTTTAATTCTTACATGTGTTCCCAAACATGAACCCCCCTCCCACCTCCCTCCCCATAACATCTCTCTGGGTCATCCCCATGCACCAGCCCCAAGCATGCTGTATCCTGCGTCAGACATAGACTCGCGATTCAATTCTTACATGATAGTATACATGTTAGAATGCCATTCTCCCAAATCATCCCACCTTCTCCCTCTCCCTCTGAGTCCAAAAGTCTGTTATACGCATCTGTGTCTTTTTAAATTTGGGAGATTAATTCTTTGTCAGTTGTTTTGTTTGCTATTATTTTCAAAAAACTTTTAAGTTTAATTAACCTCACTTTTTTTGTTGTTGTTTATTTGTTTTTATTTCCATTACACTGGGAGGTGGGTCATAGAGGATCATGTTGTTATTTATGTCCGAGAGTGTTCTACCCATGTTTTTCTGTTAGAATTTTATAGGTTCTGGTCTTACATGTAAGTCTTTAATCCATTTTAAGTTTGTTTTGTGTATGGTGTTAGAAAGAGGTCTAGTTTCTTTCTTTTACACAGAATTGACTAGTTTTCCCAGCACCACTTGTTGAAGAGATTGTCTTTCCACCATTGTATATTCTTGCCTCCTTTGTCAAAGATAAGGTGTCCATAGGTGTGTGGATTTATCTCTGGACTTTCTATTTTGTTCTATTGATCTATATTTCTGTGTTTGTGCTGGTACCATACTATCTTTATGTCTATAGCTTTGTAGTATAGTCTGAAGTCAGGAAGGTTGATTCCTCCAGTTCCATTCTTCTTTCTCAAGAGTTCTTTGGCTATTCAGGGTCTTTTCTGTTTCCATACAAATTGTGAAATTATTTGTTCTTGTTCTGTAAAAAATACCATTGATAGTTTGATAAGGATTGCATTGAATCTGTAGATTGCTTTGGGTAGTATATTCATCTTCAGTATATTGATTCTTCCAATCAAAGAACATGGTATATTTCTCCTTCTGTTTGTGTCATACTTGATTTCTTTCATCAGTGTTTTATTATTTTCTGTATATAGGCCTTTTGTTTCCTTAAATAAATTTATTCCCAAGTTTTTTTTTATTATTTTCATTGCAATGGTGAGTGGGATTGTTTCCCTAATTTCTGTTTCTGATTTTTTCATTGTTAGCATATAGGAAGGCTAGGGATTTCTGTGTATTAATTTTAGACCCTGCAAGTTTACTATATTCATTGCTTAGCTCTATTAATTTTCTGGTGGCATCTTTAGGGCTTTCTATGTAAAGTATCATGTCATCCACAAACAGTGACAGTTTTGCTTCTTCTATTACAATATGAATTCCTTTTATTTCTTTTTATTTTCTGATTGCTATGGCTAGGACTTCCAAAACTATGTTGAATAGTAATGTAAGAGTGGAACCCTTGTCTTATTCCTGATTTTAGAGGAAATTCTTTAAATTTTCCACCATTGAGGATGTTTGCTGTGGGTTTGTTATATATGGTTTTTATTATGTTGAGGTATGTTCCTTCTATGCCCACTTTCTAGAGAGTTGTTTTTTTTTTTTAATCATAAATGGGTGTTGAATTTTATCAAAGGCTTTTTCTGCATCTACTGAAATAATCATATAGTTTTTATCTTTCAATTTGTTAATATGATATATCATGTATTGCAAAATTTGAAGAATCTACTTCACTCTTTACAACAGTCTTTAGGTCCATATGTCTCTGCAAATGGCACTGTTTAATTCCTTTTTACGATGACTGGGTAATATTGCATTTGTATGTATGTACCACGTCTTCTTTATCCATTCTTCTGTTGATAGACATTTAGGTTGCTTCCATGTCCTAGCTATTGTAAATAGTGCTGCAATGAATACCAGGGTGCATATATCTTTTTGAATTATGTTTTCTCTGGGTTTATGTCTAGGAATGGGATTGCTGGGTCATATGGTAGTTCTATTTTTAGTTCTTTAAGGACTTTTCATACTATTTTCTATAGTGGCTTTGTCAATTTTTATTCCCACCAACAGTTGAAAGGGGTTCTCTTTTCTCCACACCCTCTCCAGCATTTACCATTAACAGATTTTTTTTTTTTTATGGTGGACATTCTAAATGGTATGAGGTAATACCTCATTGTAGTTTTGATTTGTATTTCTCTAATAGTTGGTGATGTTAAGCACCTTTTCATGCTTTGTTGGCCCTTTATATGTCTTAGAGAAATATCTGTTTAGGTCTTCTGCTAATTTTTTGATTGGGTTTTTTTTTTTTATATTGAGGTACATGAACTGTTTGCATATTTTGGAGATTAATCCCCATCAGTTGCTTTGCTTGCAAATATTTTCTCCCATTTTGAGGGTTGTTTTTTTCATTTTGTTTATGGGTTCCTTTGCTGTGCAAAAGCTTTCAAGTTTAATTAGGTCCCATTTATTTGTTTTTGTTTTTATTTTCGTTACTCTAGGAGGTGAGTCAAAAATGATCTTACTGCGATTCATGTCAAAATATTCTGCTTGTTTTTTTCTAAGAGTTTATAGTATCCAGTCTTACACTTAGGTCTTTAACACATTTTCATTTTATTTTTGTGCATAGTGTTAGGGAATGTTCTAATTTCATCCTTTTACATTCTTGTACAGTTTTTTCACCACCACTTACTGAAGAATCTATCTGTTCTCTGTTTTCTTGTCTCCTATGCCATAGATTTAGGTGACCATAGGTGCCTGGGTTTATCTCTGTGCTTTCAATCATGTTCCTTTGGTCTATATTTCTGTTTTTGTGCCAGTACCATACTATCTTGATTACTGTAGCTTTGTAGTATATAGTCTGAAGTGAGGAAGCCTGATTCATCCTGCTTCATTTTTCTTTCTTGAGATTGCTTTGTCTTTTGGGGTCTTTTGTGTTTCCATACAGATTGTAAAATTTTTTATTCTAATTCTGTGAAGAATGTCATTGTTAACTTGATAGGGACTGCCTATATGACTGCCTTGGGTCATATAGTCATTTTCACAATATTGATTCTTCCAATCCAAGGACACGTTATCTCTCTCCTTCTGTCTGTGTTGTCTTTGATTTCTCTCATTAATATCTTATCGTTTTCTGTGTGCAAGTCTTTTGTCTTCTTTGCTGTTGTTTAGTTGCTCAGTTTTCTCTGACTGTTTTGCAACCCTGTGGTCTGTAGCCTGCCAGACTCCTCTGTCCATGGGATTTTTCAGGTAAAAATACCAGAGTGGTTTGCCATTTCCTACACCAAGGATCTTCCTCACCTGGGATAGAACCTGAGGCTCCTGCCGAATCTCCTGGACTGCAGGCAGATTCTTTACTACTGAGCCATCAGGAAAGCCCATCTTTTGCCTCCTTAGGTAGAGGTAGTTCTAGGTATTTTATTCTTCTCATTGCAATGGTCAGTGGGATTGTTTCCTGAATTCTCTTTATTGTTAGTGTATAGGAATGCACTCAATTTCTGCATATTCACATTTTATCCTGTAGCTTTATGAAATTTATTGATTAGCTCTACTAGTTTTCTGGTGGCCTGTTTAGGATTTTCTATATATAGTATCATGTCATCTGCAAACAGTGACAGTTTTGCTTCTTCTTTTCCAATTTGGATACTTTTATTTGTTTTTCTTCTGTGACTTCTGTGGCTAGAACTTCCAAAACTATGCTGAATAGCTACTATGAGATGGTGAGAGTGGACACCTTTGTCTTGTTCCTAATCTTGGAGGAAATGCTTTCAATTTTTCACCACGGAGAATGTTAGCTGTTGGTTTGTCTTATATGGGCTTTATTATGTTGAGATAGGTTCCCTCTATGTCCACTTTCTGGGGAGTTTTTATCATAAATGGATGAATGAATTCTGTCAAAAGCTTTTTCTGCATTTATTGAGATGATCATGTGGTTTTTATTCTTCAATTTGTTAATATGATGAATCATATTGATTGATTTCCATATATTGAAGAATCCTTATATCCCTGGGGCTTCCCTTGTAGCTCGGTTGGTAAAGAATCTGCCTGCAGTGCAGGGTTTGATCCCTGGGTTGGACAGATCCCCAGGAGAAGCAAATGGAAACTCACTCCAGTATCCTTGTCTGGAAAATCTCATGGACAGAGGATCATGGTGGGCTGCAGTCCATGGGGTCACAAAGAGTCAGACACGACTGAGCAACTAACACTTACTTATTTCCTTACTTATATCCCTGGGATAAATCTCATTTGATCATGGTGTATATTTCTTTCAATGATTCAGTTTGCTAGTATTTTATTGAGGATTTTTGTGTCTAAGTTCATCAGTGATATTGGCCTGTAATTTTCTTTTTTTATGATATCTTTGTCTGGTTTTGGTATCCTGATGGTGTTGTAGAATGAGTTTGGAAGTGTTTTTCCCTCTGCAGTTTTTTTTGGAAAAGTTTGAGAAGGATGAGTGCTAGCTATTCTCTAAATGTTTGATAGAAATCACTTGTGAAGCCATCTGGTCCTGGAATTTTGTTTGTTGGAAAATTTTTAATCAAAGTTTCAATTTCATTGCTTGTAATTGATCTGTTTTATTTTCTGTTTCTCTTGGTTCAGTATTGGATGGTTGCACTTTTCTAAGACTTTATCCATTTTTTGCAGGTTGTCCATTTTATTGGCACATAGTAGCTTGTATAGATGGGAGGGTTTGAGGGCAGGAGGAAAAGGGGATGACAGAGGATGAGATGGCTGGATGGTATCACCAACTCCATGGACGTGAGTCTGAGTGAACTCCAGGGGTATGGTGATGGACAGGGAGGCCTGGCGTGCTGCAATTCATGGGGTCGCAAAGAGTCAGACATGACTGAGCGACTGAACTAAACTGAACTGAACTGAGCTTGTATAGTCTCTTATGATCCTTTGTATTTCTGTGGTGTCATTTGTAACTTCTCCCATTTTTATTTCTAATTTTATTGATTTGAGTCCTTTCCCTGTATTTTCTTGATGAATCTGACTAAAGGTTTATCACTTTTGCTTATCTTCTCAAAGAAATACTTTTTATTTTAATTGATCTTTGCTAATTTTTTCTTCAGTTATATTTCATTTATGTCTGCTTTGATCTTCATGATTTCTATCCTTCTCACTTTGGGGTTTATTTTTAGTTCTTTTTTCTCTAGTTGCTTTAGACGTAAGGTTAGGTTGTTTATTTAAGATTTTTCTTATTTCTTTATGTAGGATTGTATTGCTATAAACATCCTTCTTTGAACTGCTTTTTCTGTATCCCATAAGTTTTGGATCATCATTGTTACCTTATTTTGGAAAACTATATGCATCTATAGCTCACTCAAAATAGGGGGAAATGAAGGATTATCAGTTTCCAAATGAGAGCACATATGTCTCTATGGAAATGCAGAATATTCATTTACTTTTAATAGGAGAGAATTTGTCACAAAACAATAAAAAAAAAAACAATAGTAAGTAATGGTGAAGACTGTTATTCAACGGAAGTTTACTGACGATAGTGAGTTGCACAGAAGTGTCAGAACCTAGCCAACCTAGGTCTCACTTGCTTTTCACATTCTACAAAAGGGCTTATTTATCATAAATTTCTAGCATATACAATGCAAATCGATTTTAAGTTAATTCAGTGTATCTCTATGATGAGCTTTCATGGAAGATGGATTTTAAATAAACAGAGTTGCGAAGCACAATATATGGGCATCTGTGTCTCTAGTCTACTCTGTACTTCCTTCTTTCTGTCCTTTCAGCTTATATCTAAGCAGCTGGAAGCTTTGTTGCAATTGTCCTGCACATTACTCATTAGCAGTCTTGCATAACCAGTTAACACTTTTTATTTCATCCTCTTTGATGAAATGATATAGTTGGATATAGCAGATACACACAAAAACTTATGATTCCTTTTAAGAGTTCCCTTAGTGGTTTTGTTACCATAGTTGAATGACCTTAAGCAAGTCATTTACTCTTTTGATGCTCGATATCTTCATCTCCAAATAAAAAATTTAACTAGATTAAGTGTAAAGGTCCCCTAAAATGTGCTCTTCCGTATTTCCTGATACTTAGCAGTTCTGTCATAATGCAAATGTATGGTGGGTATTTAGGTTTTCCTTGTTCCCATGAGTTCCTAACAGGAATTTTTCATGTTTTCTTACTCTATAAAACTCAGAAATTAATAGATTTATCTGTCAGGTATTGAGGACCCTGCTAGCAACTGTGGTGCAAGAGGCTCACGGGGTTGCCATTGATATGGTTGGTAAATTAGTTAAGGTGTGAATAAATGAACTTGGCCTGGGAAAAATAGGGCCACTGTGGGTGTGAGGAGTGAGGGTGGAATTTCATTGAATTCACTGTGAATGAGAAATTGAAAGGGACAAAGATAGGACAGTGGCTGTTACATGGCTTTCAGAGAAGAGAAAAAAGAGACACTGGGTATCCTCATACAGAAAGAACACTTGGAATCGAGAGTGCATAGTATAAGCTTAATTTATCATTTTGTGTTTCATTATATAAATCAGGCTGCTATGAATTGGCAGTCCATTAAAACAGTACTGATACTGCCAACTCTATAATAATGAGAATATAATGTACTAGATTCTGTAAGCCCTTTCTGTATACATCATCTCATTCACTTTTCCAGTAATTTTATAAGGTGATGCTCATTTTCCAGGTGGCATTATGATGTACAACCTATCTTGTAGAAAGTATCCAGATAGGTAGAGACTTCCAAAACCATAGAATCTGTTATTAAACAGACACCCATGTTTCCTGAGAGGTCAGTTTTCCAGTCTAGTGACGATTGAGCTGTTTCTGAATTTGTGTTTGCAGAAAGACTTGTCCTTGGCTATAGTTTTTGTTGTTGTTGTTGTTTTAATCTAGAGTGTAATTTGTTTTCTCATTATTATTATGGCATCTATCTAAAGCTGACTGCATACAAGTAAGGTAGAATCAGATTGTATTTGTCACATTATGCTAGAATATGCTATGGAAGAAAATAATTCTCAAATCTTAGTGATTTAAAATTTATACATACTACTATATATGTATTCTTCTATTGCTCTTTCCCCTGTGCTTTTTCATTCTGTGGCACGCCAGTCTCAGGGCCAAAGGGTGAAATGATAGAAGATTAAAATGATTCTTAAAATTTCTGCTTGATAGGCATAAGTCATTTGTTCTATTTGCCAAAACAAGTCACATGAGCTAGTCTGATGTCTATAAGGTGGGATACATACTTCTCTTACACAAAGGGCCACCTGAAGGCTTCTATAGCAATGGATTTGGGAGAAAAAGATAGCAAATACTTAAAACTACAAAACTGTAACCAAACTTACCATTATAATCTTCATGCTATACATGTCCCACCTAGTGAGTACCTATAGCTCAAAATCACATGTCAGGATAAGCCACACCACAGCAAGGGGAAGGAATAACTTACTCCTGAAGAAAATAGAGCCCAGGCTTAAAAATGTCCCTTATCCTGAGAATTCTCCTCTTGAAAAGGGAATTTTTGTCAAGCCCACTTCACTTTGCCAGTGACCTAGAGTCATGGTTTCCTGTTCATGTGAAATTGGCTTCAGAAGGAGCAGGTAAAAAAACACAATATTAATGTGAAAATTCTGTAGGGTGATGGGAACTGTCAAGTTTTATATATCTGGGCAAGATATCTCTTGCTATACTGCTGGGACAGTGTTATTAATTATAATAGAGAATAAGTCTATAAATAGTGGTCCATGCTAAATTCAATTTTACAGATATTAGGTAGGGGTAACTTCTAAGAAACAATTAAGTAGAATCACCCTCTTGTCAGGAAGAGTAAATAATTGAACATGATTTAATAATGAATGGCCATAAAATGATGAAAAGCTCAAGCTTTCTTGATTACTGTTACTTTTTGCAAAGAAAAATATCCTTAATATTTTAACGGTGCTATATAAGAAAAGAGTATAAACAGAGCAGTTTCAATGAGCTATAATTTAACTATTTCCTCTCTAAAGCAGTCTTAAAATTAATTCGGTTCCTCTGTTTTAGAGATGAAGTACATAAAATACAGTGCTATCAATAATTTAAAACATTTCCACATGGCTAGTTATTAGTAGAACTATAACTTATCAATGGGCACCTATGTCCCCAAGCTACTACATCCTGGCCACTACCTAAGACTAAGCTAATATAAAAATAAATTTTCATTTCATTGGATGATACTGAATTAGCGAGTAGTAGGATATGTTTTCTTTAGTTCTAAAATCTTCCACTACTAATCTACACAGAAATAAATAGAGTTGATAATGATATGATGATGTGTACATTAAAACCAGCTTTCATTGAACATTTCACATATGAGAAGCACACATCTTACTGTTAGTTCCCTGACGATATAGCTGGTCAGAGGCAGAGCCAGGATTTTAACATGTTCTCTGACAGAGGGCCACAGTGTTTTTGTTGGGTCTCATTTGTAGGAAGCAGTGATTTTGTTTTCATTAAGGAAGAAGGTTATTTATATAAACAGGAGTGTGTGTGTGTATTATGTGTATATGTGTGTAACATAATAAAGAATACATGTTTTTCAATGTACCTTATGTCACTTGCATGTTGCAACAACCTGGTATGTTTTGTTATTCAAGTTGATGGCAATATTCAAAGTGCTGATAAGTGACTCTATGCTGGTAGGTCCAATTTTCTTCTTACAAAGATAAGAAGAGGTATTAATAGAAGTATCTTGAATAAGACTAGGCAAAATGCTTCCTAGTACCAAAAAAACTATGACAGAAAGGAAAACTCTGGATACAATTATGTCAATACTATATTAGTAAAACATCATTCTTAGTAAAATCTGAAGGGAAAAAAAATTCTTGGTTAGAGGTAAGAAGATTTGGCCTTAAGTCCTAACAGGCCTTATCTGGGCAA